>NC_133752.1:41032500-41305000 GCF_036562045.2 Rhinolophus sinicus | reverse complement strand
GAATTGCTCAGTCAGAAGTATAGATAAGTTTAATTCAGTAGATGTTGATAGACTCATGCCTAAAAGGCTGTATGTAACACTTCGTATTTCCACTAAAGATGTATAAAGTGCCTTTTATTTATTCCTCCAGCAAAAATATTTTATGAAAACTCATAGACACAGACAATAATTTAGTGATTACCAGAGGGTAAGGGGGGTTGGGGGGTGGGAGATGAGGGTAAGGGGGATCAAATATATGGTGATGGAAGGAGAACTGACTCTGGGTGGTGAACACACAATGGGACTTATAGATGATGTAATACAGAAATGTACACCTGAAATCTATGTAATTTTACTAACAATTGTCACCCCAATAAATTAGAAAAAAAAACAAAAAAACATTGACCTCTAGATGGCTAAAATTGATCTTAAAATAGTGGGGAAGAAAAAAAAAAAGCCATTATCATAAAGGTGATTTAGGGATAGAAGTCTGACCTGTCTTCATTCTGAAAAAGTTGCATTATTAAAGACCCAGTAAATTATGAAAAAAAAAAGAAAACATATTTTAGGCCTTGGTAAATTTACCTATTTAATGGGTGTAAAGAGATTTTTATTCTAATTTTTTTCCTGCTCCTGTTCTGTAGTAACGTTTCATATATTTTTGACCATTTTATTTATTCTTTGTGAATTGTCTGTTATTATACATTCCCCAATAGTTATATTTTTCTAACCAGTTTGAGAGTCTTTCGTGTACAGTGTCAAAAGTTCAGAAAGAACAGAAGTAAAACCAATGAGTCACTGAAGTAGTAATTAGTAAAAGTTTATTGTGCACACACCAAAGAGGCAGTTTTTAAACCAGGAGCACTCAAACTGAAAATGGAATGAAGCTCAGGGGTACATTGTTATAAAGTAGCTTATATACTGAGAAAGCAGTAACTGTTTATTCTATAGTGATTGATTGTAACATTAGATTTTTTTAATGGTTACCGTATACAACTTGGGAAACAGTTCAGTTGGACTTATGATTTCCAGAAGCATAAGCAAGAAATAACCCAGGTCACATTAGTCTTGCAAAATAAGCTAAATTAAGCTTTGTTTGTATGACTAAACTGGTTTTGTCTGCTCAGGGAATATTCAAGGCTATTTCATTTTTGGTTTTGTGTTTTTGATTTTAACAATAGAAAGTTATTCCTTGTTTGTCTTTCAGATTGAAAATAATTTTCCCAAACTTGTTTTTCTATTTAAAAAATGTTGATGTAAAACTTTTCAAAGATGTTTATATAGATAAACAATGTCTATATTTTGTTTTATAATTTTGGGTTTGCGGTGCAATTTTGATAGAATTTCCCACATCCCTGAGTGTACAGGTACTCTCCAAAATTTTCCTGGGAGACATTTTCTTTTATATTTAATACTTTAGTTCATCTATAATTTTATTTTACATGTGGGGAAAGATCTATAATTTCATTTTGTATATACTTCAAATGTTGAACCAATTTGTTGAATAAAATAAAACAAATTGAATGAATAATTCTAAACAAATTGAATGAATGAATAAAATTACCCATTGAATTTAACTGCTAGTATATTCATCAAATATTGACTTCATAACCTACTAAAAAAATGTTTCTACCTCTGTATTTGATTATCTGATTTTCCTTTATTAACATTATTTTGTTTTGAATACAGCATATTTATACTATGTTTTGATAAAGCAAAATATAACATAAAACAAAACTCTTCTTTTTCATAGTTCTTTGGGTTATATTTGGACATACATTTTTCTATGTAAAATGTAAGACCAGTCTATCTAATTCCTAAGACACGACTGCTATTTTTATTGAAATTACAATAAATTTATGTATTTGTTTTAAGACATATCAATTGATTTTACTAAAGTTTTTGCTAAATATGCTGTACAAGCTACAACACTGACTCTATGGATTACAGGCAATTTTATAAATATAAGATAGTAGAGATGATAAGTTAAAATACAAATTTAGTTACTAATAAATACCCCAAACCATGTTTGCATTTCTCCTCAACTACATCAGTTAATTATGGAGCAGAATAGGCTGTGTCCAGCTTTGTATGTATCTTTAAGTGTTTTTTATTCTTAATTTTTAGCTAGATTAATTTCTATTGTTTTACAATTTACTCTTAGTAAATTACGTTTTAATTACTTTATACATATACAGCGAAAAGCTCCAAGGCATTTCATTATTTCATCTTTCTCATTTCCCACGTTATCTTTTGTCAGAAAGCATAAGACCAGTGGTTAGGAACGTAGGCTTTAAGGTCTAAGGGCCATGGTTACAATTTTGGCTCTGCCATATAGTAAGTGTTTTAGTTTGGACACGTTATTTAACATTACAAAACTCTGTAATCTGTAAAATTGGGAAAATAATAGGAATTTCTATTGGGTTTTCTTATAAGTGGTCTTCACAGTGTCTGGTAAACCATAAACACTAAATAAAATACTAATTCTGTTATAATTTACAAAGAACAGATTTAAACTGTGACTTAAACAACAAGCATGTACTCTTTTTCTAACTAAAATAAACTTCTGGTGAATTTTTCCACACTAATATAAATCATTTGAATTTTCAGGTGATTTAAAGATGTTAAACTGAAAAGCAGTTGGAGGCTTTAGACTTACACATTTTTAAAATACTGGCTTTTATCTTAAAATATTTTGTCCCAGGTGAGATTCAAAACTGCTACATTGTTAAGAAAGAAACCATTACTGAAACATAAAGTTTCGCTCTCAAGTTCACAAGTGCCCTTACTGTTTCCTTTCCTCCTAGATATAGGTCCCCTGAGCTACATTGTAAGGTGTAATCTTCTCTCTTAGAACTGTCTAAGTACAGTAAGCCCTAGTGAAAACAGACGGTCGGTGTGTTCATTTTTAACAGCCCTGAAGATGTCCATATGCTATTCAGTAATGTGGCATCTGCATGGCCCTTTAGCTATGGAGTGTACTTTAAACATAAGCAATTTTTAAGCAACAAGGTGTCAAACTATTCATCCATGTGAAGTAAATCAGTGCTTTGGCAACCCTGAGTACAATCAGTGAAAACCCTTAGAGTGCTATTAACCACTCGTCCTCCCCAGGCACAAGGCATGTTCTTTTAATAAAGTTACATTATTGTGCCTCCAAGTCAAAAAAAAAAAAAGAAAAAATGTGAGGTAAAGTCCTCATTCCATTAGCCCTGGTATCACTAAGTCACAGTTGTACTGGCATTTCCCACCAATGAAACACTGGAACATTCATCTGGCTATGGACAGTGCTTCTATATCCTGCACTCATAGCTATATACTATGTTTCCCTGAAAATAAGACCCAACCGGAAAATAAGCCCTAGCATGATTTTTCAGGACACTCACAATATAAAATAAGCCCTACTGTATTTCCCCGAAAAGAAAACCGGGTCTTATATTAGTTTTTGCTCCAAAAGACGCATTGGGGCTTATTTTATATTATAAACATCCTGAAAAATCATGCTAGTGCTTATTTTCCAGTTAGCTCTTATTTTCGGAGAAACACGGTATTCCCAAGTCTAATTTGGCCACATTCTATATGAATAAGTAAATAGAATAAGAAATTTAATTAAGTTAATTCTGAGACACCTAGAGTAGCCCCTGATTCTTCTGTCTTGAATCTCTAACTAACACTAAATATTGTATTACTAATCTAAGTTCTGTCCTCTTTTTTTTATCCTTTTCCATCCCTGAATCCTTAACATCAAGCAGGTTAAAAAGAGATTTAATAGGTGATAATTACATTGTGGTAGGCATATTATTGAAAAAAAGCCCACAAAATAATTGTCACTGAAATAATTTGTAGGACAATCAACACAATAAGCAACATTACAAAAATAAGATAGAAAATGGCTGAGCCTGGTAAACATTTTATGGCTGTCCTGTTAAATGTTCTTTTATTTGTACACATTGGTTTTTGCATCCACCCAATCATAAACACAGGCATATTCATTCATTAGTTTACTCATGCAGTATTTATTGAATACCTGCTATATGTCAGGCACTGTATTAGACCCCAAAGGATAGGGCAGTGAACAAACAAAGATTTTTGACCTTAAAGAACTTATGTTCTAGTGGTAGGAGACAGAAACTAAATAAACACATAAATATGTTATACATTAGATAGTAATCAGAAGAAAATAAAGAAGGGACAAGAGATAGAGGATAGGTGATGAGAGATTGTAGTTTTGACTGGAATGAACATGGATGGCATTGCTGAAGTGATATTGGAGCAAATGACTGAGATGAAAGTAATGGAGCAAGTGATGTGGATATAGTGTGAGGGTAAATGGAGCAAAGGAGTCAACCTTTGTTTAAGGTAAAGAAAAAAGACTAGTGTGGTTATATCTAAGGGAGGGAGAAGAATAGTAGTGGGAGTTGAGGGAGAGGTGACCCATTGTAAGCCTGATATGACATTGAAAGAACTTTGGGTTCTATGCTGAATCAGGAAGCTGCCACAGGGTTTGCAATAAAAGAGTAATGTGATCTCATTCATATTTTAGAATACTGCTAGCTAGTCTATTGAAAATAGATAGAGTGTGTATGTGCGCACAGGAGCAAGCACAGAAGAAAAGACCATTTAGGAGATTAATACAATGAACACAAGTAGAAGATTATGGTATTTTGGAGCAGAGCTGGAGAAAGTGGCTCATTTGGGATAAACTTCAAAGGTAGAGTCCACTTTATTTGTTAATATAGTGGGCAGGAATGTGAAAGAAAGGAAGTCAAGTATGATTCCAAACTTTGGCCTGAGCAACAGGAAAGACTGATGCTATTTACTGAGAAGGGAAGGCTACAAGAGGAGCAAGTTTTGTGGAGAAGATGAGAAATTCAGATTTAGACACATACGCTTAAAAATGCCTTTAATAGAATAGAATAATAATAAACATAACATAAGAGATCTTATTTGCCATTTTGCTGTTTATTCACTCATTCATGCAATATTTATTGAGTACCTACTTACTATCTTTTCTTATTTGTGTATCAAGTCTCCCTCGGCCTGACTCTTAAGAAAATGTGATTGCATTTAGCCTCTGCTACCTGCCCCCACCCCCAGATAAGCCAGTATATCTCCCAGGTCAATATCCTGAATTTAATCACATCAACAAAGACCCTTTTTTTCCTTATAAGGTAACATTTACAGGTTCTTCCTAATATCTTTGGGGAAGGGCCTATTATTCTACCTACTACAGAGGCAAAGCCTAATTGGAGTGGATCCAAGAAAGTGGTCCACTGTTTTACAATGTTTCTGTAAAGGGGAGCAAAGAAATGGGGCAATGGCTTACGGAAGGATGGAAATTGTACCCCCCAGTCATACTCACAGAGCTTTCCTTCTTTACACACAAATATCCTCCAAAGAAACATACAATTCTGACTTTATATATTTCACTCTCTAGTAATGTATGCCCATTCATTTCTCATGTATGTTTAACCAAAGCATTTATGATAGATTAATATCACTGCTTATTGTCTACTGGGGGGAAAAATGAATGCATCTGATAGACAGGAGATAGCTATCATGATTATTTGACAATCGCTCTCTCTCTTTTTCTTTTTTTCTCATTTTTGCCATTCAGGGGTAGTAAGTATTTGTTCTTAAATATTGCAGTTAATGCATTTTGAAAGCATTGCATGCATTTGTCCAGTTTGGCCTACAAGTTAGATTTCTTATATCTGAATGTGATTCCTCCTAAACTGCATTACAAAAATTTGAACTACTTTTTAACTTTTACATTCTTAAATCAGATATATAAGAGTTCCCAATTAAAAAAAATAAATTTCCATGTGCTTGTCTCTTTATTTGCTTTCCAAATCACTTAAGCCCTATCCTGTCTATGGCCATATAATGTAAAAGGTATCTGGAAGAAAAGGGAACTGATATAAAAATTATGTCCTACTTTTATTTCATAACACCTGACGATGTCTAGATAACTTTAATTTATTCTGAATGCCCATTTCTATTATGCATGGGCTCTCTGGCATAGAGTGCTCAAGAACAGTACCTGATACTGAAGTAGTTACTCAATAAATATTGCATGAATGAGTAAATAAACAGCAAAATGACAAATAAGATCCCTTATGTTTATTATTATTCTATTGCTAATAAAGACATTTATAAGCATCATAACTTTAACTGATGTGTATGTATTTAAGAATATATGTCTTTTTGGATAAGAGTATTTAAGGAATAATTACTTAGATAATTGATATAGTGTAGCAACTTAAAAAAGAATATTTCTTTTGCAGAAAGACTATGATCAAAGATTCACCTGCAACAAATTGGCTATTATACTCAAAACCAGTACAATATAGTGAAGAAAGACTTTTGGCTCTAAAATGAGACAGACTTGCTCATTTTTAAGCATCCCTAATTTGTGTTTTATCAAATGTGTGGCCTTGGGCTAATTATTTTATGTCTATTTCTTAGTTTCACCATCAGATAACCCTGGATAGCTATATTATGTGATTTTAAAAAAAATTAATTAGAATAGTGCAAATAAAGAACCTGATATTATGCCAGACACATTAGTGGCTGATATTTTTATCATCACCAATCATCATCATCATGGGCAATTATTTTTTTACTCAGATTTGATAACACAACTAGTCTTTTAATTTTTTTTAAACATCATTTTCTTTCACTTGACCAATTTTCTGCACATAATTTATCTGAAGGCCCCTTAAAATCCACTTATGAAATAAGATGAAGTGCAAATAACAAGTAAATGAATATAATATCATCAGATTCTATTAATTCTATTAACGTTTTTTGTTTTTTTTGTAAACTGTTTCATTCCTTGATGACTCGCATTTCTATTTAAGTCCTAGACTTCTCCTCGGAAATTCAGATCCCCATATTTAATTGCCTTTTTGCTTTACTATTTAGATACTTCAAAAGCTGCATGTTTAATAACAAATTCATAATATTCTCATCCTATTTTTGCCCAAATCTGGTCTTCTTTAGTCTTTTGTTTTCAGCAAATAACCGCTATTGTTTATCTAGTTGGGTAAACCATTAATCTAGCAGTTTTTCTTTTTTCTTTTGACATAATTGACTTAAAACATTAGATTCAGGTGTACAACATAATGATTCAATATTTGTGTGCATTGTCCCGTTGTGTAAGTCCAGTTAACATCTGTTACCATGTATAGTTACAGAATTTTTTTCTTGCAATGAGAACTTTTAACATTTAGTCTCTTAACAACTTCCAAATATTCAATACAGTATTAAGTGTAGTCACCATAGCAGTTGTCCTTGATATGTTTTCCATATCCAATGTCTCACAAAGACGTTTGATATACTTTCTAATTAATTCACCCTCAAAGTTTACTCCAACCTTTCCTCAGATCTTAATTCAATCACCACTTCTTGAGGAAGCATCCCCTTACAGCTCCTCACTTCAGATCTACCTGGCCTATGCTTTCTTAATCCCAGGTACCTTTATTTTACAGCCTTACAATGGAAATTTTTATATTAGTCTTTTAAGTTGTTTGATTTATGTTTATTTAAGATCCTTTGAAGAAACCCGGTGTCTGTTTGAGCTCATCATTTGATCTCCAGAATCTAGTGTTTTTCACAATGTCAGTTGGAACCTATTAGTGAAATAGTAAAATCAGAATAATGGGTAATGTGCAATATTTTTGTTTAATTAAATAGGGTAGAATAAAAGAAAGCTATGTCAAAGTGAATAAAATACAGTCAACATAAATATTGTATGCCAAAGCTTTTTTTTTAGTTTTGATCATATCTTTATATTCATACAATATGCATTTGTGTGTGGTTCTTGATATAAAATATATTTCCACCTTGGTGTCAGCCCAGAATTATACCAGAGATGTAGGAACATGACTGATAACTAATAGACATTCAATAAATATGTGTTAAATCAATCAATTAATGCCATTTCCTTCCTCCTTCTAACATTTAATTTGGTCATTTTAGGCTACAGACTTGTTAGTAGACTTTGCAAATAAAGTGGCATATTCTTGTATATATTTTTGAAAATATTAGTAACTTACAAGATCCTATAGCAAGATTTTCTACCTAAATTGAATGCCATTCCATTCTATGAATATAAATGTAGTTATTAAGTAGCTAAATAGTTAAACTTTGTTATTAACAATTTTTATAATGTTGTAATAAATTTAAGTCTTATTCAATTCCACTCTGCTTTAATTATTATTAATGTATTCTTTATTAGTAATCAGATAGAGTGTTTTTTAAACAATACTGGCAACTTTATGCACTCATGTATTCCACAGATGTTAATCGGGTGCCTGTTTTATGCCAGGACTGGGTATACTAAAATGAATATGATAACTTCAAGGAGCACTTACTTTTGAAAACCAATCAATTAATTCCACAAACATCTGTTGAGTACTTACTATATCCCAGGAACTATATTCAGGTATGAATAAAACAGTGATGAAAAAATATAGTCTCTGAGTCTCTGACCCTGAGATAAGGATTCAAGTTCAAATAATTTATTTGCAAGGAGAGCCCAGGGAAACACTGATAGGAAGTGAGAAGTAAGCTAGGGACAGAAAGCCACACAATAAAGAATTTGCTTTAAAGCAAGTTACCACTATAAGTAACCGAAACTTAATACTTTTGGGAACACTGAACTAGCATAGAAGTCACTTCTGTTATCCCCCCTGATAACTGTCAATCCTTTGTGGGCTGTTCGAGGTGCTTTCATTATCAGGCACTTGCAGCCTGCCCTGCAGGTGGTTAAGGTCCTGATGCAAAGTTGCAGATACTGGCAATATCTGCAGCTAAGTACGTTAGAAAGGTAAGGCCTGGAGAGGATACAGGTAGGGCAACAGACTCACAATGTAATGAGTACCTTACACTTCATATATCAATTTAATTTAAATGGATGTGTGAGTACTTTCTGCTGTTGTTTGAAACTGAAAAGGCATGATCGTCTTAGTTAACTGATGATCTCTTTTCAACTCTTTCTCCAATATGGGAATTAAATGTATTTCTTTAGCCTTCTCCTCCTGCAATCTTTGTTTTCAAATTATTAAATCTTTTCAAGTTATATATGTAAATAATTATGTAATTATTTCCATTGTTCTGTATTACGCTGTCTCTAAGAGTTCCAGATATTTAAGGCATAGAAATACAAGTATGAGTACTGACAAGTATCACAAATGTTAAACGAGTTTCATAATGTGTCAGGAACTCTTAATAGGTGTGCATAAATAATCTTACTTAATGCTAACACTTTGAAGAATTTAGCCATTGTCCTCATTTTACAGACAAAGAAACTGAGGGTGAAAGATTGAGAAAGTGGCCCCAAATGTCAGAACTGATAAATAATGAGAACAGGACTCAAAATCAAGTCTGTTGGATTTTAAAGTCCATGTTTTTCATCAGTGCTTTATTAACCTCATACACAATCTAGAAAGACATGCTAGAAATTCCATATGGAATCAATCACCTCCTCTCACAAAGGAAGGGATACCTCTCTATTATAAATAAGCTTATTTTGAAGCTAGTAAAGAAACTACAGGTTATAATTTCGGCAAAATATATTATAAATTGGAAAAATTGGCTAAGAATGTGGGCCATGGAGTTGGGATCATTTTATATTGATAGGAATCCCAACTCCAACACTTAAAGTTCTTGGATGTGGATACATACAAGTTAGTTAACACCTCTGTATCTCTTTTACTTTATTTCTACATAAGAATCTTGCCACCAAACTCAAAGAATCGCTGCAGGGATTAAATGAGATCCTATGTGCAGAGTTTCGTGTCTGCTCCACACTAAGCTTTCAATTAATGTTAACCTGAGTTTATAATCACAATATGACAAGAACATATCAGAAGAAATTAGCCATTCGCACATGCAAAATATTGTATGGTTTAACTTTAAGTATTAATAACAAAATGAATAGCCTCATTACCAAAAAAGACAATAGAGAGCATAAATTCTTGTAACACTCTGGTATTATAAGAACTGAATAAATATTTGTTGAATAAATGAATAAAATGTTAGTTGTTTTCCTTGAAGAGATATGTACACATTGTTAAATTTTGAGAAAATGCCTACTAAATATGCAAGTCTGAATAATTCTGTGGTTGTGAGTAGATCTTTAAAGAAAATGTGGTGTTCTACGAAAAAAAGTCTAGTTTAGCTTGTAATTTGCATAAGTGCTTTTCCTGAAGACAGTTATCACACTTGATGTAGCAGAATTGCTTTACTTCTACACAGAGTGTTAAGAGATATGTTCCCAAGGGTCAAGTTACAATCACAGTACCTCGGTTTTGGAACGCAATCCACAAGTTCTGAAACGTTCGAAAACAGCCGATAGCTAGGCCTCAGGATCTTGCACTCAGCAGAAGCCATGTGACATGTTTGACTTCTGAGTCATGTTCAAAAACTGAAGCATTTACTTCCAGATTTACAGCATTCATAAACCAAAATGTTCGTCAATGGAGACGTTCGAAAACCGAGGTGCCACTGTAATGGTCAGTGTTTCATCAGACATTCTTGGCTTTTTTTTGTTTTGTTTTAAACTTGGAGTGCTTGGTAGTGAAGAATGAATTCCTCCCGTAGAGTCAATGCCGGTCTTGATCTGGGCTAAGGTGCAGCGCCTCTACCGCCCATTTCTTTTGCTCCATAAACACAAATGTCAACATAGTAAAAGGGGCAAATATATACTTATATTATTACGAAAATATTTTTGGTCTTGAAGTAGTCTTTAAAAGCTCTTGGGATCACACTTGGAGAACTGCTGGCCCATAATACAAAAATGTCCTAAACATAAGTATGAAATATTTCATAATAAGAAACAAATATGTTATCCTTTGAAAAAGATGTTAAATGATTAACCCTAAAATGTTTTTACTTCCCAAATAACCTCTTTTGGATGTACCATTAATTTTTTTCCAACTATTTACACAATTTTTTAGTATTTTAACTTGTAATTAATTGGGAGATAACAAGCATTTACAAATTAAAGAGTTTACTTATTCTCTCATTCGTTCCTCATTCAAGTAATTTTGTTAAAAGTTAATACAAAGGACAGCACATTACAAATAACTCAATACACTAAAAGCATTGTGATGCTCCATACATATTAAATGCCTTTTGGAATTATTGTTCTCCTTAAGAAAACAATATACTGATGATAATAACATAGACCACAAAAGAGAAATGGCGGTCATCTTATTAGATTTATTCTGAAACAGTAAATATTTAACTTGAAGATTACATTTTATGCTTTATCAAAGTACCATACAAGCTATTTTTTATTCTTAGTTGCACAGTCCAATATGTAATTATCTCAGTGATTATAATATCACCAAAATTATTAAATATGTGTACTATATCTCAGATTATCTAGATACTTATTATTGAATTAGCATGATTACAGCCACTTCCCTTTGTTTTGTTTTATTGTTATTATTGTTATTGTGAAATGTTTTCCACTAAAAGGCAGGGTCACTTAGATCAATTGTCAATCAGAAAACAAAGGGTAGTAAAATAAAAACAAAATTCATTAATTAAATATTTATTGAGAGTCACTTACAAAAGGGCACTTGTTAAAAGCTATCAAATATACAAAGATGTCACCAAGTAACCTAGAATCTAGTAAAGATGACTCAAGGTAAAATAGATGAGAGGGGCCGTGAAACACACACTGATAAAACCTAGAGTTCAGAGGAAGGAAAAATGACTTGCAAATGGGAAAATAATGTTTTTACCATGAAATAATACAATTTCTTATGTTTTCAGTTTTTAACTATACTTCAACTGTTAGATTTTTTCAATTCTCATATCCTGCATTATTAAAGTTAAACATTGTGTACATGCTGTTCAAAGTATTGTAAAGTTAGTGCAGGCTTCCAAACATATGTTAAAACGGAGTTTAAGCATTTGAAACAGTTGTCATGCTGTCTTCTCTGTAGTAGGTAAATGTAGTCAGTCGAGTGAGTAAAGCCTGAATTTTATACCATTTCCTTGAAACAGAGTATGGCGAAGAGCCCCTTTAGCCTCATGGATACCGCACCCAGGGCCCTAAGATCTGTGTTCCACTTCTGTAATATGACTGACTTGCAGAGGAATGCTAGGGGGGCAATGCAAATACAATATTCTTTTTTTTTTTTCATTTATAATGTTTAATTGTTATTATAAACACACACACACACACACACACACACACACACACAGCTCACGAAATTTGGAATTACTGGTTAATTTTATTGTCAAGTAATTTGACTATTTGTATATGTTCCTCTTCTGTATGTTTATGAATGTAAGCATAAAAACTTAACACTTTTAATGGCAGTTTAATAAACCAGTTTATTGAACTTATGCCTATTTCCAAATAAAACTAACAAAATATCCAACTAACCAGTGTTTTAAAGAGAAATTAATTATAATGGTAATTATTGTGAGGAGATAATCCTACATGAGTATTTCATGATACTGCACAGTTTGGGCTTTCTGAACAAAACACTGGCAAAACTAAAAGGATGATTGAAGCTAGAGATCCTGGAAGCTAGAGACTGTATTGCTCCAGAGAGATTTACAAACTTATCTTCCCCAGAGCCATTTGTGTACACGTCAGTTTAGTGAAGACAGAGCACTTCTCCTACACTCCCTGGGAAAGATTTCTTTACAGTCCAGTGTAAGTGTCTCTCTCATTCTTGGGGTAGGATGGTACAATGTGCCAGTTGCCCTTTGTAATTTCTGAGCCTCATACTTCTCCTTTGGTTCAACACCACTGTACGCACAGGGTCACCATCACATTCTCCTCACATCACCCCTTAGGGATGGGGCTAAGGACCCAGAGCTAACATGCTATATGAGCAAATAAATGGTCTGTTCTCTGATCCACAGATAATTGTTTCCTGTCAGAATATCTGTCTGTGCCTGTCTGTCTGTTCATCTGTCCATCCGTCCATCCATCCATCCATCCATCCATCTATCCATCCACCCACCCACCCATCTGTCTAAACTTATCAACTGTCACTAATACTCTGGTTTAGATTATTCAGAAATCTTGTGACTTTCTTGTCTTAAGTAGGCCATGTCAACTGAAATAGTATTATGGTTTCATAAAACAAATATTGCTTTTTAAGTTTTACTTGTTTTATTTGAAGGCTTTAAAAATAATACCTCAAGATCAGAGCATTAATTAATTGAGTTATATTCTTCTTCCCCCAGAGTTTATATTGCATTCACACTCAGCAACCTCAAAATGATTATTAAATATTACAGAACAACTCATTTTTAAATAACCAAATTTTGTTATCTTTTTATTTGATGCATTGTATATTTTTGAGCATAAGATTATTTTGTTGTTGTTTTTAATAAAAACTATCCGGTTCTTTCTTTCTTTTTTTATTAGTTTCATGTGTACAAAACAATGTAATAGACATTTATTATTTATACCCCTCACAAAGTGATAACTCCCCTCCCCCAATCTACTACCCCTCTGACATCACATACAGTGGTTACATTTCCGCTGTCTGTATTCCTAATGCTGCACTCCACTTCTTGTGACTATATATATATATATAAAATTGTAGTTGACATTCATTATTGTTCAGCTTCAGCTTCAGATGTACAGTGCAGTGATCAGGCATCTACAGCATCCCTGAAGTGGTCTCCCTAATAACAAAACCACTTTTTAAAAGTATACTTTAAAGGAAAATATTTTAAAATAGTATCAATACTTATATTGAAATACTTAAAAGAAAACGTGTATCTATTTCATTTTCACAAAATCTAAAATTGTGTTTATTAATTTACTAATTAAAAATTTTAGAAATATTTTCTGAACCAGGACAGTACCTTGAAAAGAATATTTTTAAAAATGCCTGTAAGAGAGAACCCTGTTATCTGTTTTGTATTAAGTGGGAATTTAATATGTCAGGAAAATTGTACAAAAAGAACGACATGTAGAGAGAATTAAAGAACTAATAAAACAGACAAGACAATACCGTATATATGGGATTTTTGCAGGAGGAAGTTGTGTGTTTTTTTTGGTCCTTAGGAAAAGTATAGATTCTCTCTGGGAAAACTGAGATTTGGTCACACTTCAGAGCCTTTGATAAGTGCTTTGATGTTCAACAAGAAAGAAAGAAAGGATGTTGCTTTTGCAAAGAGAATAAAAAAAATAATAATAATACCAATTTCAGCAAAAGGGCATTGTTTTATGTGCTTTCCTACACACTATCCAGAATGTAAAGAGGCCTTTTCATTAAACTAAAGTAAATATATGTTGTTCGAAAACAAAGAGGAAAAGATATGAAAATAAAAATTAAACTAAAATATGACATAATAATTGCTTTCTATATAGTAGGTAGTCAATAATTTATTTTTTTATTTTTTAATTACAGTTGACATTCAATATTATTTTATATTAGTTTCAGGTGTACAGCATAGTGGTTAGACATTTATATATTTTACCCAGTGATCTTCCCAATAAGTCTAGTACCCACCTAGCACCACACGTAATTTTTTAAGTTGAATAGGAGTGCAGTAAATAATCTACTTATAGAGTGTCATTTACAGCCAAATGTGTGGCCTTGTGGTAGAAATGTATCCCTCTAGTGAACAGAAAGTACAATTTAGTGTGTATGTAAATAAAGATTTTGCAATAGGGGATGTTTTGCTCAGTTTAAACAACGACATCCAAGAAAGTGATACTGCACTGTTCAAGAGGTTTGTGTGTTTGTTTTTCAAATGTAGTATTTGACAGCTTTGGTAAAATTTTCATATTCATAATATGGTGGGCTGCTGTGAAGGCAAAATAATTTTATTAAATTTCTTTAATGGCTTTAATGCAACTGATAAATTTGGTTGGTAGTTGAGTTCTGATAGTTCTAAAAGTTAGGACACCTGCCTCTTGATATAAAAGAGGAAGTCTTGGGACAAAACCTGTAGAAATGACAAATGTAACCAGAGTACCTTTCTTCCCAAAAGGTGACCACAGAACAAGACGTGATTGTAGCTGTTGAGTTTATAGACAGGAAAATAACGGTAATAACTTGTCAAAGTGAACTTCAATATTTAAAAGGTTTCAAATGGAGTCAATATCCAGAATTTCTGAGTGAATTTTTAAAATATGGCAGTGTGCATTGAGCCAAAGTGAAAATGAGCTGAATTCCTCAGGAGGGAGGGGTTAGGGACCTTTGGGTGAGGGAACAGACTTGGCTGATGATTCTGGGGTTAGATTTAGGAACTTGTTATGAGGTTCTTCCAAATCTGAGAGAGGTTTAATTGAAGAAAGTGCTAAACCTAACTATGGGAATGTGAGAAAATTATTCTAGAAATGGTGTAACTATTTGGATAGGGAAAATATTGGACAAAAAAAATGTAAGGAGAATAATGCAAGAGCTGTTGGAATTTACACTGTAAATTAAAAAGAATTCTCAATCTGAGAACTAAGGAAGAAAGGCTGGTCATACCAAAATAATGGAACAGAAACTGTCAGTATAATTTTTTATTTAATACCATTAATGTTGGATCAGACCTTTATTGTCTCTTGCCTATATTATTTTAATACCTTTCCCATCAAATTGTCTGCCTTTGATATAATCACCTTTAATCTATCCATAAGATTATTTTCAGAGTCAAAAGTCTAAATCACAAATTAATAATCTATTCACATTTCAAGGTTCATATAATCCAAGGCCATGTCCTCAAGTTTCCCACCTGGATTTAATCCTTCTTTTGCTTTCCCATAAAACTTTGCTTGTATTTCTATTTCCATAATTAATTGGAGTCAACATAAATATATTACTTGCTTATGTACATGTCTCTAGTATGTGGTTGGTTGGATTCTTCAAAGTTAGGATTTTTCTTACCAATATTTTATTCTTAGTTTAACTAAAGCACAACAGGAAAACAACAACAACAACAACAAAAATGTTCTCTCTCAGAAAGAGAGATTGCCCAGGCTAATCCGGAGATAAAAAATGGGTTGTGACCAAAAAAAAGAATAGTGCTTTGTGGGGACTGGGTCTAGTGAAAGGCATTTCTGATTAGGTAGAGACATGATGGTGGTCTTAGAAAGAAACTTAATTTACTAAACCTTTTCCAAATTTGAGATTGCTCATTTCATTCATCTCAACAGCTTATATTATAAATCCCTGTATACTATGCTGAAGATGAATTTGGAATTCTGGAATACAGTGAACAAGAAGGGTCCGGGATGTGTCATCAGAGAGGGAGAGAACATTAGGGAAAATCAAAACCCATTGTTTGAGCTCTGCATGGCCTGCCAACCTAGATGTCTCCCTGTCGCGAAAAGTTAACCAGGACACGTGACTAAATAAAACCTTTCTGAAGAAGCTGTCTTGTATTAGTGACGGAGGTACTAATTTTAAATAAAGATATAGATGCCTTCAGCAGAATGATAATTTTATACACTTTCAAATTGATATTTTTAAAATATCTGCCACACATTTACTGGTGGTGGGAAATGATTTACAGGTACTAGTATTATTAAAAATAATATGGAGAGGAGAACCAGATTAATTTAGGGTTTCGTATTCACTATCATAAATAAAATAAATATTCTATAAATAACTGGCAAAACTTGTTTTCCTTTTTTAACCTTGTGTTTTTTTTTGGTTTTGTTTTTTTTTTATTTTTCCCAAACGCATAACTTCTTTGTAAGTATAACAAAGGCTTGAAATTCACATAATAAAATTTAAAATAAAAAATTAGGTATTTCCTAGAAATAACCTGTCTTGTGGTATTTGTTGGACTCAGATTTTCAGCAGCTGTGATTGCTGCCCTCCTTGCCTATAGTTAGATAGATCAGCATACTGTGTTTCCCTGAAAATAAGACCTGGAAAATTAGAGCTGGACCATCAGCTCTAATGCATCTTTTGGAGCAAAAATTAATATACAACCCGGTCTTATTTTAATATAAGACCCGGTCTTATTTTAATAATAATATAAGACTGGGTATAATATAACATAATATAATATAATATAATATAATATAATATAATATAATATAATATAATATAATTAATATAATATAATATAATACAATATAATACCGGGTCTTATATTAATTTTTTCTCCAAAAGATGCATTAGAGCTGATGGTCCAGCTAGATCTTATTTTCAGGGAAACATGGTGTAGCTTTCCACACCCCATTTTTCAAGTACTCTTTATTTAGGAATAAAAGCATCTTATATATTGCATTCAGCCGAGATCTCTTGTCTCCTCAATCCAAAGAATTGATGACACTTTTCATCATGTTTATTTAGGACCAAAACAGTGCCTTTGTAAGTGATCAAATAAACACAAGGAAGTGGACGCACAAAGAAATCTTTGTGTTTTTTTAAAGAAGACCAGAATCATATTTTTCTAGGAAAAGGAATAATAAGTGACATAAATGTTCTCTTTTTATCTGGTAAATATTCTGTAAAATGCTTTAGCTTCTTAATTTTCTCTTGCCATTCTCTTCCTTTCACAGCACTTCACAGTTTATTTAAGCAATCCCTGTGTGAGCTGACTCGATCTTACATTGACTAGCTTCTCCCTATACCCCTCCAGTTTGATTTCTGGTTCTGAAAAGCTTGATGCAGATTGCTCAATTACGACTCCAGATTTTAAGCTAAGAATGTGAACTATTTTGCAACTAATAGTCTTGATTCTTTAAAAAAATTTAAAAATAAATAAAATAAATAAATTACAGTTTACCCTAAATACATTTGAAAGTTAATGAGCATGATCAGCTTTCTAAATTGCCAATATTTTCATCCCAAATATTTCAGGTTTTATGATTAACTAAATCACTTTATGCATTCTGTTATTTCCCTAAAATGTACATAATAAGTGGGTAATAGCATGACTTTACCAATATTTTTACTTCCAGTTTTATTTTAATTTTTTCAAACTAATTTTGTTCGCACAAATACACACCCTATTGTCTTCACTACTTTCTGCTATTTTCACATTTTTGCCAAAGGCCTGTTAACATTACACATGCAGATCTGGCTGGCAATTCAAAATAGTGATTTGACGGAGTTCTGCCAAGGAATAATTGTTTCATTAAGAGGCAAAACCTTGAACATCTTCCTAAATGTTGCAGCTTACTTATTCTAAGGTAAATAGCCATAATACCAAAAATGAATCCTTTACCCTCTGTCCTCCCACTGATCTGAGCGAAGCCAGTTAGAGGCTCTGCAAGCCCTCTACTCTTCCTCTTGGAACAGGGTCTGACAGAAGTAGTGCTTTGATTTCAAGTCCTTTGACAAAGTCCATCTTAAGCCTGCTTTATTGTTTCACTTAAGCTGTGTTTTGTGGTTACCAGATGTGGCTGGCATGACTTGTGAACCACTTACAACTCTAAATCAATTGTATTCTTGTTTCCCTAGTTTACACCTATTTCCATGAAAATTAATGGCTTGGTAGAACAGCAAGTTTTCTCTGAATGTTGATCCTAGCTGATTTATATATCTCAGTGAACAAACCACTGTTCCTTATGACACAAATTATAAACTCAGTAGAAGTGGACTTTGGGGGCAGTTTCAACATTCCTTATTTAATAAAACAACAAGGAAAGGTATCTGTTTCCATACATTGCTCAAGGGTTTCTAAAGCCTAAAAATAGGCTTGAATAAATTTACATAATGGAGAAAGGCAGTGATGAAAAAAGAAGAAAAACAGAACTAAGTACTTTGTGAATACTTTGGAGAATCCACTGAAAACCAGACTTTCTTACAAAGTATACAAAACGGCTGTCACCAATGAAATTAGACTTTTGCCAAAATTGTTCTCACAACTATAAACAATTAAAGTGCTGCTTCCCTGACTCGTGTAATTAAGATAACTCAGTATAAAAAATTCCCTGTGCCAGGAAATTTAGTCTTGTTACAACTTTAAGAAATCTTCTGAGGATGGGAGAGAGTTAACATCGAAAATGAATTAAGTGGTTACTTAGCTACCTATAGATTTTTAACAAGTAGCCATGCTATAAAAATGTCCAACTCCCCCCACGCATGCCCATCTCCTCTCCTCCTCTGAATTATCTTTTCACTTTAGATTGTTATATATTTTATCTATCTTAAAATGTATGTGTGTGATGTAGTGATTGTCTTAGTAAAGTAGGGAACACTGAAAGATGAACTGGTTTGTATGGAGTGTCCCTAAGTTTATTGTTAGACACTTTGAGTTGGAAATATTGAATTCCCCAAATTCTCATTGTACCATCTGTTAATAAAGCAGAGCTAAATGTGCTGGAACTTGCAGTGAGAAACAACAGTAGTTCCCCCATATCCATGGTTTTACTTTGTCCTCAGTTTCAGTTACCCGCCGTCAACCATGATTTGAAAATATTAAATAGAAAATTTCAGAAATAAAGAATTCATAAGTTTTTAATTGGCCACCATTCTGTGTATCATGATGAAAGTTCATGCTGTCCTGCTCCAACCCAGCTGTGATATGAATCCTTCCTTTGTCCAGCATATCCATGTTGTATGTACAGTACAGTAAGATTTTGAGAGAGAGAAACCACATTCACATAACCTTTATTACAGTATACTATTTAATTGTTCTATTTTATTATTAATGACTGTTTTTAATCTCTTGCTGTGCCTACTTTATAAATTAAACTTTATCATAGGTATGTATGTATAGGTATAGTATATGAGGTCGGACAATTAAGTTTGCGAACTCCTCCTAGAAAAGTGCTACGTACCTCATTGCTGAATATCACTATAGTCACCTTAGAAGACCTCCACTTGGGAAGCTTTGCACTAATGCCAACACCTAGACCACCCTTCAAAGCAGTTTTGGAACTCTTTTTCTGGAATGGCTGTCAGAGCTGACCTCGTATTACCCTTGATGTCCTGAATGTCATCAAAATGTCTTCCTTTCAACATTTCCTTTATCTTTGAGTAAAGAAAGAAGTCATCGGGGGCCAGATCAGGTGAGTAAGGAGGGTGTTCCAACGCAGTCATTTGTTTACTGGCTAGAAAGTCCCTCACAGACAGTGCTGTGTGGACTGGTGCACTGTCATGATGTAGGAGCCATGAATAGTTACCGAAAAGTTCAGGTCGTCTAAATTTTTCTCGCAGCCTTTTCAGCACTTCCAAATAGTCAACTTGGTTAACTGTTTTTCTAGTTGATACAAATTCATAATGAATAATCCCTCTGATATCAAAAAAGGTTTGGAACAGCATTGCAACAAGTTCGCGAACTTAATTGTCAGACATCATATATAGCGTTTGGTTCAACCCGTGGTTTCAGGCATCCACTGGGAATCTTGGAACATATCCCACAAGGATAAGGGAGAACCACTGTACCCTGAAATAGTCTTAGTGTCTCAAAAGGGGAAGTCAGAGTGAGATATGTATTAAACTTTGGGGTCTGGGATCAACAAGTTTAAGGTAGCTTTTTCAACACAGAACTAATTGGAATGGGGCAACATTCATGAAATAATAGTTTTGGATTGCTGGCCACAGGGAAGCAAGGTTTGTAAAGTCAGTCTTGATAAAGAAACTTTCTCAGGTGAGCAGACTGCTATCTCTAAAGTGATCTGCAAAAATTTCCTGAAGCAAAAAAATGGAGTTATTTACAGCATTACAGTCTTTTCTCTCTCTTTTTTTTTTTACATTTTGTTTATTAGCTTCAGGTGTACAAAACAATGTCATAGACATTTATCATTTATATCCCTCACACCGTGACAACCCCCCTCCCCTCATCTACTACCCCTCTGACATCACATACAGCCATTACATTTCCACTGTCTCTGGTCCTAATGCTGCACTCCACTTCTTGTAACTATATATATATATATATATATATATATATATATATATATATATAATTATAGTTGACGTTCATTGTTGTTCAGCTTCAGCTTCAGGTGTACAGTGCAGTGATCAGACATCTACAGTCTTTTTTGTGTATGTAAAGGTTTACTGAAACAAACAACTATGACAGTTTGACACATTGGGTGTCAGTTCTCATACGTAGCTTTTGAGACCTCCAAGTGCATATGTTGAATAAACAATTGGAAATCAAAGGAATAGTATAAAATGTAGGAGTAATCGTATAATAGAATATAATAAAAATCTGGGGATGTTTCTGTTCAAGGTTACTGAGGGAGAGAAAAGAAGTAGACCAGGATTCAGTATTGAAGAATGTCAACATCTAGCAGCACATTATTGGAAGAAGAGCATTCAAAGGATATTAGGAAGTGGTCAGGAATATGTGAAGATGAATGGGAGAATGTAAGGTGGTTGCCTCATGAAGGAAAGAGTGCTCAACAAGGCCAATGATGCTGAATACTCAGGGGATATGAGGACTCTGAAATGTCTAGTTGATAATTTAAAGGTCATTGTCAATCGTAGTGTGAGCTGTTTGGGCGAATTTATAGAGGCAGAAACAAACTGGAAAAGATTAAAAGGGGAATGAATAGATAGGAAATCTAAGGTACTTGAAGAAGTGTGGCTGAGCAAGAGAAAAAATAAGTTGGTAATTGTAGAAATGTGCGAACTGGATTTTTTTCAGGTGAGAGATAATTGAATATATTTAAACATGCATATTTTCTGCTTTAAGTCTCACTCCATAAATTTATAAGAAAAAGATAAATGCATCCTTTCTTCCTTCCTTCTGTGTACTGATTCATTCATTCATTGTATCCAGCAAAGAGCAGACACACTCTTTGGCCTTCGGAACTTACAATCTCATAAAAGATGTATGTGTTGAAGGGAAATGAGAGTATGTATGTAAATAGCCTATCCTTGCTATTGCGTCATTAGTATAACTGCAGCCAAAGTTAAAGTTTTGGGATTTTTTTTGTTTTTGTTTTTGCTTTTGTTATATCCCAAAATGATGAGTTTGCATTGCCATGCAATACAAGTAATCGATCAAAGATGGGATCATGTTTTGAAGCCTCAGAATGAAATGTCTTCCAGATAGAGCTGGCTCCATACAGGGAGGAAACTTGTGACCTGGGGCTCATTAATATGATTAAATAATCCAGTGAAACAGCAGATATAAACCTAAGACAAAAAAGAACATCACTTTTTTAAAAAAATTTTATTGTAAAAGCCTAATTTGAGGATAGGGGAATAAAATTTCGATCTGTTGAGACAGTGGGCTTTAAAAGTCACCTGAAATTGCTATGCAACCAAACCTGCTTCCATTTCAATGCTAAAAATATTCATTTCCCCAAAACCCCTTAAACCAAAGGTGCTATAAGTGAACTAGAATACACATAGGAAGTCATGCTGCATTCTCATGTTGCTAATTGGAATTTTGACGAATATAATATAGAAGCAAGACAAGACAAGAGCAACGTATTTCCATTAGCTTTTCTACCCATGCTTCTGCATCTTAATCAGAGCCTTGTTAATATTCAAATATGCACTTTAAGCCCCAAGTGTATAGGCAGTCATGGAAGTTTCATTAATAACTGTAATTTATATAAAAGGAGATGTGCCAAAGACAAATGCTCAAATATGGAGTTTAATTTGAGTTATAAAAACTTATTTTATAGCTCAGAAATGTAAAAAAAAAAAAAAATGCCACAGGAAATGAACTCATTTTTAGATATTAAGATACACAGTGGTTTATCATTTATTGAGAAAAGGTTTTTATCGTAAAATAATATTTCTCCATCAGGTACATACCACTGTTTTTTCATGTAGGGCTATTTGGAGACAGGCAAATGGGAAAAGGATCTGCAGAGATATTGACATCACCTGAAATGCCTTATATTCTGCAGATTCTGAGCTATGCAGCCTTCAAAAGGGACATAATGGAGCAGACAGAGCTGTCACTCTAGAGCTGTGACTCTTTTCTCCTTCAGCAGTCATGCTTCCAATGGGCCCTTGTGCTGAGGTATCGCTTGAAGTAGCAATCACCATTCCCTTCTCACAGCGGTCTGCCAGAGAACAAAGCTCCTTGGAATAATGTCAGTTGAAATGACGAAGTATATCTTCTCTATACATTCATAAAGATCTTTACCTAGTGTCTTCAGGTTCTAAAGGAGAGGATATAGTTCATTATTACCAACAGCTCTAAATCTCCCTGACTATACGCAACTTCACTTATTAACAAGAGGAAAGATACCAAGATAGCAAACGTATTCAGATTTCTATTCTTAGGAAGAGCTCTGACTCAAATATGGTTTTATTCTAAGTATTAGTATGGAATATGCATTCAACAATAAATTTACAGAGAAGAAACATATTTTTAGAGTAATATGATAATCACTCATGAGATACTACTACATATCACCAAAGCTTTTATGCAAAGAGATGGAAGGAATCTTTAAACCAGAATGCACCGATTGATTTACTTGCAATTTTAGCAAGTGGGTTGGTTTAGATTCTTATCAGAGGTAGTTGATTAAGTTGTGACTGCAGTGGTCCTTTGACTTCATGCACCCACTGTGCAAAGGTCAAGGCCTACATATAAACAACTATTAAGTATAAAAAGTCTGCCTGCCTCAAAAACATGATTGCCACTAGATTGCCAAACAGTGTTATGTCCTGGAACTGCTATGTAAGAATGAAAGCCCAAGTCCTTCCAATGCCTTACAACTTCCAGCATCATAAGACCTCCTCCTGACTGCCTCCTTCACATTTTATCTCCTATTTTCTTCCCTTCCTGGTTGACTCCACTGTAACCATAGGCATAGGCTACCTTCTGTTCGCTGGAACCCTCCCTTCACAATGTCATCTAAAGGCTTTGGTCTGAATTGTTCTTCCTCCACAAAATTGCTTGGCCAACTCTGTTACCTTTCTCACTGTTTCCTGAAAGTTCCCCTTCCTAATGGAGCATGCTCTGATCATCTTACTGAATAGTGTAACTGCCTCCTTCCTGTAAATTTCCCCTTACCCTGTTCTAATATTTTTTTCATAGCGCTTACCATAACCTAACATAAAATAAAATTTCTGTATTTATTATGCTGATAGTTCATTGTCTCATACCTTGCACACATTACCCCCTCATCCATGTAGTATCTATGAGTAGGAATTTATTTTCTCTATTGTTGCATATCAAGTGCTGATAACTGTGCCTGACTCATCGCAGGCACTTAAATATTTATTTAATGAATGAATTCATGAATCCATGAGCCATCTTCTTTCTCATCACTCTGGAAGACATTAGCTACATATTCTGCTATACAGTGTGTTTTTCTATTTTTTTTTTCCAATACAAAGTTTTTTAAAGTAATTAACTTAGTAACTTAATTTTCTGTTAATGGAGTCGCTTTTTTTTTATGTTCAGGCTCTGACACCAGGAGGTCCTTAAAGTAATGCATTTTGATAACTCTAATGAAATAACATGTTGACATACTCTTTCAAGTATTTGCACATTGAGTTTATCACATTACCTATCTTGTATTTAAGGTAGAAGGTTTCTAAGAGAATCAAACTAAGAATCTAGTTTTTGATGAGGAGACTTGGAAAGAAAGTTTGCTACTGCAGTGTGCTGGGGCAAAAGAAAGAACTTGGTTGTTCCAGGGTGCATCCAGGAGATAGAGGAGAGTACTAGGGGTGAGCCTTGGTTTTAGAACATGATATAAACATGATGGGAAGGATAATCCAATAGAAGAGGGGAAAACAGAAAAAAAAATGCTATTTTTTTTTTTTTTTTTTTTTCAGTTTTAACATGGCCAGCCTAACTTGTTCCATTTCAAAAGTCTTTGGGAAACACTGATGGTTTTCATCAACTTTTTAGGAAGTTCAGAAATCATATATTCACTAAAGGTACAAAATTCCCATGAATAGGAAGTGTATGCACCCTGCCCCTTTCTGTAAAAGAAGAAAGAATTAAGACAAATAGAGGGTTCAGTAGGCATTGAGATTAGAGATTTGATGGAAAAAGCATCGAAAGGCAGAGTTCACATTTCCCAAAAGCTAAATACAGGTTCTTTGAATCATATGCGATTCTTTATTCTAGAAAGCAATTTCTCTGGCCATCTTAATGATCTAAAAGGAAAACAAGAACGGTTTTGTTAAATACATGCATGTTTTGCACTGTTCCTATCCTGATGACAGGTGGCGCCATTCCAAGAGTTGAATATCTCCCTTGAAAATATTTTGAATACATTTAATATCTTATATACAAAGGGTGCCAAAAAAAGTGTACACATTTTAAGAAAGGAAAAAAACTATTAAAATTGTAATACTTAATATATACCGATAACAAAAGATGAATACAAGTCACATTTGACTTCTGCAACTGCAAGAAGTACTCAAAGTGGTTACCATCAGCGTCCAGACAGTTCTGATTACGGCGAACTACTGCTTGAGTAACACTGACCAAAGTGTCCACTTGTATACATTTTTTTCGCACTCCACTAATTTCTAAATCAGTTTATTTTTTTCCTCTCAAGATATTAGAAATCTGGATCCAATTCTTCATATTAACCTATATGTTCCTTATTAAGAAAATAGATCATAACAAGAGATTTAAGTGGGGAGAAGTCTAAACCCATTCATTACCTTAATTTCCTTTTCTATAGATTAAGCATTACAGGATCATTTTTAAGATTCTAATTTTTGATGTAATTACCAAGGGAATATGAACCTTTGATATCTGAGGTGATTTTTTTTTTACTTTTGAATCAATGTGTCCATTAAGGAACATATTATTGTGCACCAGATGGAATTAAATGAACCATTGTGTGAACTTGGCATTTTTAGATCAGGTTACCTGAATGTAATTACCTGCAGACAGTTTCTAAATATGTGTTCATAAGGGATCATCAGTTTTACATAGAGATTCTCTTCTATTCGTGTTTTTTTTTTTTTTTTTTCCTTACAATGTGTTTAGTCATTTTGGCTTATTGTATCATCATGTTCTGCTGTTGATAATGGTGAGAATTAATCCTGAACTACCAGAATTGATGAGACAGAAAAAGTTGACAGCTGTATAAAAAGCAAACAAGTAGACAAGGGACAACTTAAAGGAGACATTGTTATGGTTTTGTACCATATACAGTTTGAATTGCCTGCCCCAATTATATTAATACTAAAATTTGGAGAAATGAATCTGTGGATTAAATAGAATCTTTTTCGGGGATTTACCCCCAAATTGCAATGCTGTATTTCATTTCCTATTGTCATTTTTAAATCACATCAGGTGAAGAATATGAATTACTACATATTTTATGTCACATTTCATTTTGTTCTCTTTGTGAGTTAGTGGAGGTATGCTTTCAATGAGTCATCGCTTCACACCGGGACTATACCCTCTGGGTGACATTTGTTGTTAGTGTGACAATCACCTTCTTATTCTCTCTCCTCAACTAATAATGAGAGGTTATGTGTCTGTTTCCCCACAATGATGTCAAGTGCACAATTTCCTCTTAAAACATAAATATATATTTAGACTATTGGAAGAATGGGAATTCAGAACTCTTTTAAATAGTGAGCACGAGATCAGTTTTATCTTTTTAAAAATGAAGGCTCTATATCATTTCTCAAGTTGTTACCACTTCCTTAGAGCAACTGGCAAAAAACTCTAATCTCAGTCTGGGCAATATCAAATTTAATGGAAAAATATGATTTATAATTTCAAATTACTATATACATTGTGTGTGTTTTTTTCCCCCTGAACTTTGTAATCTTTCTACTTTGCAAATAACAAAAGTGTGTGACTTTTTTTCTTTTAGGAAGGGAATGAGCATGCTATGTTGCCATTAGGAATCAGCTTTTAGAGAATTCAGCTTGTATCATGTTCTAAAATACCTGGTAATCTGGAAAAAAAATAATAATCAGAACTTCGCAAAAATGGAATATGTATAGACAATCAAATATGTGCTACCAATTGCAAATTAACATTAGATTATGTTGATAATAGCTCAGTTCCAAATAAGGAATTTTTACATTGTTATTAATATAGACTTGAAATTAATATTACATATTTTATAGTTTCTAACTTGTAAGCCAAAAGAAAAAGACTTTAGCTACTTTAAGTGAAAAGTAATGTGCTGAATGCATGCTGGGCCCATTAATGGGAGTCTCAGAAATGAATCTGGAAGGCAGAAAAGAGCATAACTTCTCTTAAAGGTTTGGAAGCAGGAATGACAGGCGTGATCATGTCGAATCTTTGTTTAGCAGCTTTGTTGAGCTATAACTCACATGGCACACAATTCACGCATTTAAAGTGTATATGTAGAATGGTTCAACTATTTTTACTAGCTTTGTGTTTCTTATTTCATTAAGAGTCCAAGTCCTAGAGCAGCATCTAATTGGCTGTGCTTGTTGTGCTACAGGTCCTCTTTCTGCTGGTGTCAGAACTAGGGAGGGTAAAGAGTGGCTGGGGTCAGGGCATGAGGGAATGAAATCTCCAGAGGCAGCTTCATGGATTTACTCTTCCAACAAGAAAGCTTTAAAAGAGGAGGCAAAGGTTATTTGCAGTGGTGTGTTGCTAAATATTTAGTAACTAGCTCTCTAGACAGAAAAAAAACATTTTTTTTTTTTAAATTTATAGACTTCCATGGTGTGAATATTTCAACTATAAGGGATAATTTGCAGTAACCAATGTGACAGCATGTAGAGTTAGGAAGAGATGCTCACAGTTAACTCTTGTGAGCTGAAATGAGCTGGCTCCAACACACCATGAGATTTCTCCCCAAAAGACCATGGGTGCTTTCAGGGAAGGGGAATGAATGCTAGATAGTTAAAAAAAAAAGAAAGGAAGAAAAAAAAATGTATTCATCTTCAGCTATTCAGCACAGGTATTATTGACCCTAACTATAGAGATACTCAATATGTTTTCAAATAAATTAATAAGTAGCTCAGATAAGAGTTTGTATGTGGACATGATAGAAATGACTACAGTCTTTTTATTTTATAGAAGAAACCACTGTTCCCTGTCAATGATTTCTTAATTTAGCTGAGTAACTCAAATGGGCACATTTGAAATATTAAAAGAAATTTTAAAAACTGCTGTTATAGGGAGAATTTTAATATGGCCCCATGACATTCACACCTGGTTTTATTCCCATAAGTATGTCACATTACATAGTAAAAGGGATTTTACAGATGCAATTAAGGTTACCAATCAGATGACCTTAGATATGAAAATTATCCAGGTGGGCTTGACCCATTACAGGAGCTTTTTAAAAGCAGAGCATTTTCTCTGACAAGTAGCACAAGAGGAGGTCAGAGAGGCTCAAAGCATCAAAAGGATTCAATGCAAGAGAGACATGCACTGCATGTAGAAAAGAGCTAGGTGGGAACAGCCTCTAGGAAAGCCAGACCAATCCCCTGGCTGATAAACCATCACTGAAAATGTGACTTCAGCCTTATACCTACAAATAACAGACTGTCAATTGCCTGAATGAACTTGGAAATGGATTATTTCCTAGAACCCCAGATAAGAATCCAGCCTGCCTGAAACCTTAATTTCAGTTTCGTGATACCCTAAGTAGAGAAATCCATCGAGACTGCCTAGACTCAATGTGACCTACGGAACTAGGAGAAGACAAATAGCTATTGTTTCAAGTTGCTAAATATATGGCAAATTTGTTTCACAACAATAAAAAACTAAAATAACTGTTTATAAAATAAATCCATTACATGAACTGTGGTGCTACAAGCATCTGAAGAAATAAAGAGATGTGTATGAAATAAAGTGAGAGAAAAACTTTTATAGAACACTAAGTCTAGAATCAGGTGTTAAAAAAAGTATTGGAATGAGGAACATGAAATAATAAGCGGAGGATAAGGGTTAAAAAGATGATCTTGGCATTGAGGACTATTAGCAAGAGAAGAGAGTTGTTAGTAATGGGATAACAAGACAGAGAAGGTCACACAAGATAAGGTCGGAGAGCTGAGATGGGTAAATAGATGAAAACCTAAAATGCTGTATCAATAAATGATTCTCAACCCTTTGGGAAATTTTAATCCATGTAGACTTTTCTAAAAATCTGAACACCAGAACATCACTTCAGAATAACTGAATAAGAAATTCTGGGATGTTACAACATCTGTATTTTTTTAACTCCATAGGTGATATTGGGGTGCAGCCAAGGTTGAGGTCCAATAGTGACAAATTTGGAATTTATTAAAATCTAACAACTATGTAGAACAATGCAAGAGTTTGGAAGTCTTTCCTTCCTTCCTGCCCTTCCTTTTTCTTTCCTTCCTTCCTTCCTTCCTTCCTTCCTTCCTTCCTTTTCTTCCTTCCTTTCTTCCTTCTTTCCTACCTGGTGTAAAAGGTAAAGTTTTAACCCTACCTCAATTGTATATAGCTCTCTTTGTTACAGCAAAAATGGTGGGGAACAAATACTATAAAAGTGAAGAAGTAAAATAGACTGAAAATTATTACTAGGGTAAAGGAAATTTACGCTAATTATTTCATTAATATCATTCTTAACTTCATTCAAACTGTCTAAAAGTATGCATCTCTACTATTTCAATAGATCCCAGGTTAGACTTCCCTGGAAGCAGACTCTGAGACATATATTAACATGAAGCACATTTATTGAAAGAGTTCTCTTTTATCTACATGTGTGGGAAGGAAACACGGTTTTGTAGAAGGAGAAGTGAAGCTATGAAGCAGTCCCAAGGTAGACCTCACACTTTAGAGTTCTCCCAAGTTGGAGGAGCTGGTGAAGTTCTGTCCCTGTTGTGATCCATAATTGCATGTGGTCTCCCCTGGAAAGAAGCTGTTTTCTTCAGCTGACTCAATCCACAATGAAGGGTGTCCAATGAGAGCCATTATTTCACAGAATTTCCAGCCACTGGGAGAATAAGACCTTTATTCCAGAAATCTGGTGGTTAGGACTGCCCACCACAGATTCCACACAAATAGCTCTTTCTAGCTGGCAAACTTGAAGACTTAACTGCTTCAACATGCATTTCCCTATGTCCCACAGCCTGATTATCTATGAATTCATTTAAAATGTTTTACCATTGCTCCTACTTTCAAGCTGTGTATAAAACTAGTTAGTAACTAGTTACCATATTTTGCCATATATAATATGCACTTTTTGTCCAAATTTGTGAAAGAAAAATAAGGATGTGCATTATATAAATGTTTTTAATTCTTTTATTTATGCTTATGAGTTAAAAGTATAATAATAAATCCATAAATAAATGCTAAAAGTCTTTTATAATACAAAAGACAAGTACCTAAATATAAACAAACAAAATTTTGAATTAAAAAATTAAAACAAAAGATTTTTTCCCTGAAAGTTTCGGCCAAAAACGTGGGTGCATATTATACACGAAAGTGCGTTATACACGGCAAAATATGGCATATGGGCAGTGGCATGATTCAATGAGATAAGAATTAGAGAAGCAAGGATATTTTTATGGAAAATGATTTGTACTATTGTGACCATGTAGTATTTAATGAGTTTGCTTTAAAACAAAGAATGTTAAAAATACAAATGATTTTATGTGTCATTCCGTATTCCGTCCTATTTTTAGAAAGATTGCCAATACTAATCTACTCTCTTCTCACCTCACACAGTTGTCAGTTTTGTTTTTTTCTTTGATTAAGTGTGGATACTACAATCTCCAGATTATCATTTCCTTCAACCTAAATTTCTTTCCTCCACTGGATTGTTATAAGTGACAGATTCTTTGTAGGCTTTTTACAATTTAGTCTAGAAATTTCACATTTATGTTTCATTTAGTTCTATAGTTAGCTCCTTTACTCTCTTCCCACATAATAAAGGACCTTAGACTATTTAAATTCCAATTACCCCCTTGGAATTAATTACCCTTGATTTTTATACAGTGGTTTAATTTTAATTTTTATTTAACAAATTAGACATTACTTTCATTGTTTTTTATATAATCAATCATTTGTTTATATTTATCAATAGGTTAATATTTTTTATTAAACAATCACTCTTCCTGAATTTTCTAGATCATTTTCCTTACTCTTAAATCATGTCTCTTAGAGCTGCTTTGGTGAGGGGGGATCAGTAGTAGTAGTAAGCCTTCTCAATTGTTGTTATGTGAGATTGTATTTATTTTGTATTTGTTCATCAAAGTTGCAGTAACTTTTTATGGAATATTTAATTTAATATTTTCAGACTGTATATTGAACATACCATCATTCCACTGTTTCTAGCTTTCATTGTTACTTTTTAAATCATCTTTTTGTCACTGGTGTTTGTTCCGAAATTTGACCACAATATTTCTGAGTGTGTATTCTTTATTTCTACTTGGAATGTATTAAGATTTCTGTTTCTTTTATCAATTCTAAAATTTTTTCAACCATTCATTACCTCTTTATATTGCTTCAAGCTCACACAATCTATTCTCTGATTCTGGAAATCCAGTCAATTCTATGTTAGACAAGTCATTTTGTCCTACACAACTCTTAACCTCTCTTTGATATTTTGTTTTCTATCTTTATTATTTTCTAGGTAATTTCTTTAGTTTTCTAATATACTTTATTAATTTTCTATTTTGTTATATGTGTGATGCTATTTAGACTATAGTTTCTAATTATAATATTTTTCATTAGAAATTCTATTATTTGTTTAAAATCTGCCTTATAAATTTTGATAGCATTTTATTATTTAGTCATATTTAAATTCCCTTATTTCTTATATTAAATGTGCTCATTATATGGTCTCTACATGATGACACCAATATTAGCATTCTTTGGGATTTTGATACTGTTTTATTTTTGTTTTTGCTGGCTCTCACTCTTACTCACTTATGTCCTTGCTTATTTGAGATTTTTTAAAACAAGTCTCTGAACATGTTTGGAATAATTTGAAGCCTAAGGTTAAAGTGAATTCCCAGGGATAAATTTTGTTTTCTTCTGTTAGACACCGCAGGGTGTCACTATCAACTGGGAAATCTTTAAACTTTTTTTTTTTTAATGCACAGAGATATTGTGAAGTCCAGCTCCAGACAAAAGGGAATGCACACATACGCCTAGACTTGAGATTTCAAAATGACACCATTTTAGCTATAATACAGAGGTCCTGAACATTTTGGTATTGCTACTACCTTGTGGCTACCACAATTGCCTTATACCCAGAAAGCGTGTGCCTAGACATTTAAACATGGACACCAGCTGTGACAAATACTTGTGTCTCCTGGAACTTGTATGATAGTTGTGTCTGCTACAGGAAAAGGCTCCAGCTTCATTTCTGACTTCTAAACTTGTGTGAATTGATTCTGGCTGCAAGGGAGTCTAAAAATGTACATTTTAGCTTTCTAATCTCTTCAATAGAAAGAGAATAAACTGAAGGTTGAGAGATCCAATCCAAATATTATCACTTTTTTTCTTGCTTTCCTTCTTTGTAAAGACAAGGCAGACACAGGCATGTATACTCACTATGCCCTTCTTTAAAATGAGATGCATTTTTTTGTACTTCACCCACTGGTGGTCTTACACTTCATGGTTCTTTCTATACTTTTGATCCCAGGTGTTTTCTCTTGTTCTTCCCTAAGCAGTCAAATCTGTAAGATTGACATATATACGGAAGAAAGTTACAGGCTTCAGCCTTAATTTACCCTTGTGAATTTAACTTTTCTTTTCAAATCTAGGTTTCCTGAAATTCCTTGATGTTTCTGCAAGATCAAGTATGTATTAAAAAGATATTTAAAGTATTTTATCTGGTAGTTTTACTTGTGCTATAGGAGACATTTCTGTAATATTTGTTTGCTAAATATAGAAATATGTTCTAGGATTTTTTGGGGGGGAGTAATTTTAAAACCATTTTTATTTACTTTTTCTTTTTTTTATTAAAATTTATTGGGGTGACAGTAGTCAACAAAACTACATAGCTTTCAAGTGTCCAATTCTATAATACATCATTTATACATTCCATTATGTGTTCACAACCCAGAGTCAGTTCTCCTTCTATCACCATATATTTGATCCCCTTTACCCTCATTTACCACCCCGTTTCCCCTTTCCCTCTGGTAACTACTAAACTATTGTCTGTGTCTATGAGTTTGGTTTATTGGTTTATCTTGTCCGTTCATTGTTTTCAGTTTATATACCACATATCAGTGAAATCATATGGTTCTCTGCTTTTTCAGTCTGACTTATTTCGCTTAGCATTATAGTCTCAAGATCCATCCATGTTGTCGCAAATGGCACTATTTTATATCTTCTTATAGCAGAAAATATAGCATATTTTCTTCTTATTCTATTGTGTATATATACCACATATTCTTTATGTAGTCATCTATCGAAGGACCCTTTGATTGTTTCCATGTCTTGGTCACCGTGAATAATGCTGCAATGAACATGGGGTACATATATCTTTATGGATAAAAGTTTTCAGATTTTTTGGGTATATAACCTGGAGAGGGATTGCTGGGTCATACGGTAATTCTAGTCTTTGTTTTTTGAGGAACATCCATACTGTTTTCCATAGAGATTATACCATTTTACATTCCCACCAACAGTGTATGAGGTAAAACTTTTGTTAATACCTACTGGCCACTCCTTCTTAGTCTCCTTTGCTGGTTCCTGTTCTTCCCAATCTCTAAATGTTGGCATTCCCTAAGAATCAATCTTTAGTACCCTTCTTCTCTGTATTTATATTCTTTTCCTATATGGTCTTATCCAATACAGCTTCTTAAATGGGATCTATATGCTGATGACTTGCAAATTAATATATTCAGATTATACCTTTTCCTTTTGCTGCAGATTCATTTATCCAATTGCCTACATGACATCCATGTCTGGTAGTCTAGAAGACATCTCAAACATAGAAGGTCCAATCATATATCTTAATACTCTGAATTCACTCTCAAATCATTTTCTCCCTCACTTCATCTCAGTAAATAATACGCCGATTCATCCAGTTACTCATGACAAACTAAGAAAGTATCTTGATTTTTCTCTTTCCATGATCCCTAATTTCCAATCCATGAGCAAGTCCTGTCAGTTAGTTCTACCCAATGTATAACCACTTTTTAAGACGTTCCCACTGTCATAGTAGCCTAAGCCACCATCATCTCTTACCTGTATTTCAATCATAAGTGAATAAAGAATCCAATAGGTAACTAAAGGATCATAACTAGTTTATCTTCTGCTCTGTCCTTTTAACATATATTCTTTATCCATCAAAGTACCCTTTTAGGAATGTAAATTACATAAAGTCAATTCTGGGCTAAAACCGTTAATGCCTTTCCATTTTATAGAAGGAAATAGAAGTTCCTGATATGACATGACCCCTGATTATCTCTGTGGTATTTGCTCTGTAATATATGTTGTAACTTTCCCTTTGCACGTTCCATTCTAGCTGCACTAACATTATTTCTGTTGTGTGAAAAACGAAGTCCATTTTTTGAAGCACTCCTTCCCCAGTGCTTTGATATTTCCACAGCAGTACTTCATTCTAGTCTTAAATGTCATCTTTTAGAGACATTTTCTTATTATAATATCAAAAATAACCAACCTCCCCAAATTCTTTAATATCTCATACCTATGGTTTATTTTTGGCAGTTATCACAATCTAAATATATTGTATATTTGTTAACTTTTTTTTATTACCTGCATCTCCAGATTTATTTTAGATATCAAGAGGGCAAGGTCTTCATCTCATTTTGTTCACCATTAGAGCCTGAGAGTAGACAATGCACATATTCATGTTGAATGAGAGGATGGATGAAAATAAAGACAACAGATACTTCAGTGAAGCTGCCCAGAGCCAGTGGATTATGAGGGAATAGCTATATATCACAGGAAATACCTGGGCTGAATTTACATGTTTGGAAGCCATGGGTTCATGAATCATTTATTGGACTGGGTGAAATCATTCGGGGGTTTTGTTGCCAGGATAGAACCCTGGAGAAGACAATATTTACTTTACTATATGCTTCCTACAGTTAGGAACCTTGGTTTGTTTTGTTTTCCTCACTGTAGTACCAGTACCTAGTGTAGTCATTCACATAGATGTTCAATAATTTTACTGATTTAATGAGTGAATTAATTAATTAAAATTGGAAAGAAAATCCCATAAATGGGAATATGAAGCAGTAGTTAGAGGTTTAAGAGGAGAGCCAAGATAATATGAGTTAATTGAAGCTGGTAGATTAAAGGGTTTTAAGAAGGAAGAAATAGTTGGGACTCTTAAAAATTACAGGAGAGTCAAATAAGATAAAGTCTCAGAATAATTCATTGAATTCATTGAGAAAAGTGGGAACAGATGACAACTGACCAATAACAACTAGAAAAGAGTTGTCTATATACTTGATCTATTGCCTTTCTATAAACCTAGTATGAAAATGTTCTTTCATTGCAGGTTGGCATTTCCTAGTTTTGAAGAATGTCTCTGTTTTGATATGCTTTTGATAATAATATGTCTGCAATTCTCCTTTGGCTTCATGCTCTGAGTCATGTTATGAATACATGATGCCACGCTATCATGAAAGAAAACTAATAATAATTTATTAAGATCCTAATTAAGCATTTGAAAAGGCAGTATGAAATAACCATTTAGAAATTAATGAGATGATCTATTACTACTGAATGTCAAAGAATGGAAAATTTGTGAATAAGTCTCCAAATGTCTTTCCAATAGTACAAGTGGAGAATTACGAGAGAGTTAGGGAATCTCAGGAGGAGACCACATAAGTACAACTGTTCTAAATTTACTCAAGGACACAAAACTAAACAGAAATGAGGTGGTTACTTAGAGCTGACTCCAGTGCAACAATCATGACAAGATTTTCGCAGGGTATCTAGGTCCCTTACAGAACACAGTTGCCACAGTCTTTACAAAGGTAAGAATATGCTGGGCATAGGAAAAGAGCCGAATATTGGCTACACCGCTACTCCTTTAGACCCAGGCTTACAATATGATTCTAAAAACTGTATACTAGGAGTTCATGTGCTTCTCTGTAAGGGGTTGTTGATAAACCCCTGTCTCTTCTAGTTCTGAAATCAAACTCAGCAGCAGAGAGACCCACACCCTTCCAGAGATGACAGTAGTAGCATCAGGGGTTCGATCTCTGCATTACACCTGTCTATCCTTTTTACTGGGGTAGTTACTAGGAGAAATCCTCAGTATCCTTAGATGACAGAGAGCATGTCTGCACTGAGTATATCTTTAGTCAGCGGCTACATACACATAATCAAACAAATATTTTCAATTCTGGATTGAAATGTTATATTTCATTTACCCTCTGTTTTAATTTATATGTGCATTATAAAAATAAGGCCAGCTTGTTATAAACATCAAATAAATTGAACATGTACAAAACAAAAAACTAAGAATCCTATCTTAGCCCTCCCCGCTATTTAACATCACTCTCCTAGTATTGCCACTGATAATGGTTTGGGCTTTATATTCCATATATCTGTATACACCCAATCACATGCACATCTCTATGAAGGCCATTTACTCTATATAGGCCACGCCCTTAGAAGTCTGTTTCATATCTCCTTTTCTCTAATTTCCGGGATTTTTTTCCCTATGTTGAGTCGTTGGCTGGGAGATGCGCATAAGCTGTGTAGCCCTAGAACATGTTGTGATAAAGCTCACAGCTGGGACTGTTGCTCAGTTTTACTCCCTGAAGTCACATATATGAGAAGCACATTTTCATAGCTACCTCACACTTTCAGTACAAGTAGCCAGAAAAATCCTTTTAGAAAGTACATCAGATCATGTCCCTTCTCTAGTCAAAACTCCACAAGCTCCTCATGTGATGAGGAATAAAAGCTAAATTCACACAACCGCCTCAGTGCCCTCTGTGACCGACCCCTCACTTCCCATCTCCCCTCCTTACCTCTGCAATATCACATCCTACTTTCCTTCCTCGGCCACTCCATCCCAGAAACTCCAGAGACACTGTGTTCCCACAATATACCAGGCAAGATCAAGCTTCTGGCTTCCGACCTCATGGAAAAAATTGATGCAATCACAAAAGACTTGCGCTAGCTGTTCTCTCTCTTTGGGACGCTCTTTTCCCGGATATCCCCGTGGCTCATTTTTTGACCTCTTTCAAGTCTGTGGCCACCTATGACATTCTTGGTGAGATCTATCTTGGTTACTCTGTTTAAAACAGTATTCTTAACCTTGACATTCCTGATCCTCTAACCTAGTTCTGCTTTTTATTTTTTTTATTTCCTTAGCATTTTTCATATGCAAGATTGTGTATATTGTATGTGTGATGTCTGTCCTTCCTCATGTGAATGTAAGCTCTACAAGGACAGGAATTTACTCAGTGCAGCCCCAGAGCTAAGAAGAGTGCCTAGTAATAGTAGCTATTCGGTGGACCATTGAAGAATAAGTAGATGAACAAGTGAATATACACACATATTTAAAAGTTAGTGTAGCAAAGGACATTAGCATGTCAGCCTGTTAGGCTCCATCAATTATCTGCTTTAAGTAAGGCTAATAATTATAACTGCAATGATAAGGAATACCTAAAACCTATTCTACATGGTTGCTATGAGGGTTCAGTTAGCAACCAGGTAATAACTGTAGAGAGCACAAAATAGTGCTTGAAACATATTAATTGGTTAATTAATATTATATGTTACTATTTTTGTATTATATATAGACTTTTAGTAAAAATGGAATCACTATATACCGGGGGTGCCAAAAAAATGTATACGTACGTGGACACTTTGGTCAACATTTCTCAAGCAGTAGTTCTCCGTAATCAAGTGTCTGGATGCTGGTAACCACTTTGAGTACCTCTTGTAATTGCAGAAGTCAAACGTGACTTGTATTCATCTTTTGGTATTGGTATATATTGAATATTACAAGTTTAATACAGTTTTCTTAAACATTTTTTTGGCACCCTCTGTATATTATTTATACTACTTGATTTTTGAACTTAACAAAATACCATTTTTTTCTTTCTAAATAGCACGTACTGATTTCATTCATTCATTCAACAAATATCTTGATGTGCTTACTTTGTGCTTTCGTAGCACTTATATTCTACCTATTCTTTCTTTCTATGACTGCATAATATTCTCTAATACTTACTTGTACTTATTGAATCATTTTCCGAAAAAAATATTTTGAGTGGTCTCTAATTTTTCTTAGTATATATATACTTTCCTTGCATCATAATTTAACAAAAATTGAAATTAAACATTGTAATAATAGTCTGCCTTTCCATATACTTTAAATAGGACATGCCTTTAAAGCCATAGCTTATAGTATTTCAAAGATATTTGAAATATTTATCTGTCCCTCTAAAGAAATAATTTAATTGTGATATCTATTTTAAAAGCCACTATATGTATATATTCAGTATATACAAGTTATTTTATCTGGTCCATCCGTCCTCAATAGAGAACTGTTCTTCTTTTCCCTCCAAGCTAATAGTTTCTGCAAAATTGTCATGTTCTTACTCTTCAAGTGTCTCTCATTTCAGTCAGAGGAAAAGCCCCATTCTACCGAGGACCCCTCCAGGGTGACACCTAATTTGTCCTCAGATAACATCTGACTCAAACAAGAAAAGCCAAGTCCTACCTGAAATGTTGCACTTGAGATCACAGAGGGTGATGTCAATCCCACTTCAGTGACAATAACTAAAGAAGTAAGACTTGTGAGGAATCAGCTGTCTTGTTTCTGAGTCCATAGACATATTTGTTTTAGGTAAAGAAAGGCAATAAAACTCACCCAAAGACAAAACAAGTTAAAAGCCAGAGAGAGTCCTGAAAATATTTGAGTTCCTGATTCTAATGGATTTTAAGTTCTAACTGCATCCTGTCAAACTGGTGTATAATTCCTGTGTATAAGTTATTTAAAACCTTTCTTGTCAAAATTGCTTCTTTTTCCTAAGGCACTTCACATTTGGTTTCTGTAACTTACACACAGAGGAATCAAATGTATGCCATACGTCTTGCTATAATTCAGGATATTAAAATTAAGGCAGGAATAGGGATTTATATCCTCCCTATATCCAAAAGATAATGCAAATGGAAACATACTCTTCTGTGTGCTTACAGCCAAACATAAGGAATTGTGTTTTTTTTTTTGCTCATCCTATTGGATATCTGATGTATAGTCTTCAACAAAGGACACCATTAGTAGGATGAGAACCATGCTCATATCATAGGGATTAATAAAGCTACACTTCAACTCTCAGGAGAGAATCAGTTAAAAGGTTTTAATTTAACACTGTATGTGTATGTATCTACAGGAGAGCTGTTCATAAGAAATGTATGATAATGTTATACTAATTAAAGACATTCCAATGATATATCATAGTGTTAGAAAACATGTTATGAGATATAAATTACTGAAGAGGGACAAGAATATGTTTTAGGGTTTAGATTCTGCCCTTGCCATCTTTTGAGAACTTTCCTCTCCAGTCAGGCAGGTTATAACGTTTCTGTTTTGTTGGAGCCTAGGGGCTAGGATTGGGCTTCCTAATGAGAAACCTTTTCTTCATGAGGCCTTTTCCTGTCCCCCAGGTAATTAATCACACACTCTTCAGAAGAAATTGCTTGAAACAATCCCTTTCTGATCCACTACTATCACCACCAGTTATAACTAAATATAATAGAAATGTCTCCAACAAAACTGATGTTGGTAAGAGATGTTTTGTTTCTAGAAGATTAGACAATTCAGTCACCCTGTATTTTATGATAATAATAACTATCTGCTTACTGTTAGCATCTAAGCCTTACTGCATTTCTGGTTCAGCGTTCAGGCAAGCCTCTCAACCGCCTTTTCCTCTAGGGAAGTGAACAACTCTCTAGAAAGTCTTCTGAAATTTTATTTAAGTTATTCTGGAATAATGCTTTTTAAACTTTAATGTGCAGATGAACTGCTCCGGGATCTTGTAAACATGCACATTCCATTTCTGAAGGTATAGAAGGGAGCTTGAAATTCTGCCAAGTGGTGTTGATGCTGCTGGTCTACAGATGGTACTTTGGAAAATTCTAGAAAATTTCTTATTTATTGGTCCTGTATTTACACTGGTCATATGTACAGTGCTCTAATATAATGTCAAATGCCACAAACTTTTCATTGTATCTCTCCTTTACAGAACAGTACCTACCTCTCTGCCCCACACTTGTTTTGCTTGTTTATTTGTTTGTTTTAAGTGACATCATATAATGTTAAATTATAACCTTTTAACTGATTCCCTCCTGAGAATTGAAATGTAACTTGATTAATCCCTATGATATGAGCAGGGTTCTGATCCCACTAATGGTGTCCTTCGTTGAAGATTACACATCAGATATCCAATAGTGTTGCGGAAAACGGTGGAGACCAGGAGACTCAAGCAGCATGCAGAGATCAGGGAGAACACAGCTTTATTACCCCGGTGGGCTCAGCAGGATTGTTCCCAAAGACTGAGCACTTACTGGGGGCGGGCGCTTTGTTTTAGGGTTAGGCCTCCAGGTTTGGGGGGATTCACACCATTGCTATTGCAGCGCTAGGGATTGGTTAAATCTGGCCAGGGTGCCGGGGAGGTCCGTCCCTAAGAGCTGTGATCGCTCAACACTGTTTTGATGGGAAAGCCTCTAACTGCTGTGCTCACAGGAAAACTGCTCCCATAAGATATCGGAGGAGGGAGGGGAACGGACCCCTCCTAGCGGCTGTGCTCGCAGGAAAAAACCGTCCCAACAATAGGATGAGCCAAGAAAATCAATTCCTTATGTGTGGCTGTAAGTGCACAGAAGAGCATGTTTCCATTATGCATTATCTTTTGGATATAATTTAGATCTTCCCATGAACTTGCAAAATGGAACAATTGCAAATAAACATTCCTAACTTATGTGTTGTTGCATGTTTACATTTGTTTTTTCCCAATCTAAAGTTGTACAAATAAGCCAATATATTTTTTTTTCTTTTCTTTTTTTCTTTTTCTATAGAGACAATTGTCTTGTATAAGTAGGACTTCAAAAAATGTCATTCACTGATCAAGTGACTATAATAATGGTGCCATCTCTTTTAAGGCAAAATATATTCTTTTTTGTTTTGAAGTCCTATCCTTGGACAACATATATTAGAATGTTAGATGCAGCCCATTGTTAGCCAGAAGTCTGTACACAAAGGGATAATCAAAAGACATGCTTTCTATTGATGAGCACATGTTAGCCATATAATGCCTTTGCCCCAAGGAATTGATAACAGGATGTAGAATTTAGCTCTTCTAGGTCACTTTGAATCTAACCCAAGTTGGTTGTGATTCATACTGCAAACATCAACAGCTATCCTAGGACTAATGTGACATATAGAAATGGTCTCAGTCTAGTTCACTCGCAGCAAGTACCCACACCATGAAACTCATCACCATCATTAGCACCCTTGTAGGCAGCACTGAGAGTCTAAATCATTTTGAAACTGAATGTCAGACATCCCTAGAGATGAGCCCTGCAACAATAAGTCAGGTTCCTCAGAGGCTCGTTATGAGGAAAACTGTTTCACTCTTGTGCAGCATCTGCTCTCTAAATAATACAATTAGATCTCCAGGGCAATTTATGTGGGCCACTAAACTGGCCATAAAATATCATAAAAATCATAACATATTATTAGTTCTTCCCGCTTAACACGCATAAACACCTATTACAGGTAGAAACTGTGGTACTGAGGAAGACCTCCTGCTAATGACATTAGATCTTAGGAAGAACAAATGACAGGGCTTGCCCTTGAAGTAGACAATGTAGTTTCAGTCAGAATCCTGACCTGTTAATAGTTCCTGGTTTTTAACTGCTGGTTTTTATAAATAATAAGTTGTGGTATGTCTTTCTAGTAAAGCTGTGTACTGATTTAATTGGAAACTGCACAATACCTCTGACCCTTTTTATCTAATGCCAATTATTCACATTTACAAGCAATGTATGTGTAATTTATATAATTCAGTAAATATAACCATGGCATGTAATGATTTCTCAATAATGCCTTATTAGCAATAACTGTCGTTTAAAAATCTAGTGCAAAAATCACATACCTCAGTGGAAAGGAGTCTCTCGAACACCTTAGGCATCTCGGCAGCAATGTGAATTTTCTAAATGCAGGAAGATGGATTTACCTCCATGCTACGGTGAGAAGCAGTTCTGTTTTCCTGCATGCTCCATACCTTCAGTGTGGGGTAGAAAGAATGAGCCATACACTTGTCTAGGCACCCTCAATTATAGATTAATCAATTAAAGGAACCAGGCTATCACTATAAAAGTAGAGTATTCTGTCATTTGGCCATTTTACAATCCAAAAACATGTTTTATGTTGTCATTAACATACTTGTTTGAGGAGAGACAATTAAACCTAGCATAAAAACACGATGGAGCAAGCAACAATAACAACAACAATTACTACAAAAATTTTGTGCTTACCCCTAACAAAGTAGAAACTAGTTTGAGTATTTCTGAAAGGTGATTCTCAAGTGTTAAACTTTTAAAAATTAGAGACTTATGTTTTGCTTCTTTGCCTCTTACCTTGCTCATCAAAGCCATTTTTTTTAATTCTAAAACATTTCAAACATATAGAAAAACAATAGAAAAAAATATAGCATACATTCATGTATTTGCTACCAAGGTTAAGCAGATATTAACATTTGTAGTATTTGCCTAAAATAAAAATAAAATTACAGGTACATGAAAGTCCACATTTCTATTTTCTGTCTCTTCATCTTTCCTCACAGAGGCAGTTGGTGTAAATCATTGATATGCAATCTTTTTCACTTTTATTCCATTTCTATAAACCAAAACAATTTATACTATCATAGTCTATATTTTAAGAATTCACAACAATGTTCTGTTTTTAACTTTTTTGTTTTTGCCCTTCACTTCATATTTTTGAGACTTGGTAATGTTAGTATATGTAGCTCTAGTTCAGTCATGTTCACCGTTATATAACATGCCGTTGGATGAATAAATGGTGGACATCACAGCTTTATTTTAGTGTGATCCTACAGAAGAATAATTAGGTTAGTTCTCTCTTCTACTAAAGCAAGTAATGTTTCAATGAACATCATAATATATGTCTCCTCAGGTGTAATTGTGGGATTTTCTCTAGAATAGAGACCTATGAGGGATGCTGCTAATAATAGTTTTTGAGCATATTCAAATGTATGTATTGCCAAATTGTTTTCCAAAGTTTTTGTAGCAGTTAACACTCCCAAGAGCAGCAGTTCCCATGTTGCTTTATTCTATTTTTTTAATTGAAAATATAACTGTAAAATGGAATCACTTTTTTTTTTTTCCATTTTTCTTTCCCTGAAATGCCAATGAAGACTTTGATCATCATTTCACATTTTCATTAGCCATTAGGGTTGTTTTTCCATATCCAATTATTATTTTTATTTACTTGTTTGGCTCTTTCATTTTTATTTGCAATAGTCTCTGTATTCCAACTGATCATTTCAAATCAAATTACTTGTTATTCTCTTAATGTGAAGCTTTTCTAAAAGATGATCTCAGTTAATCTAATTTTTATATGTGGAATATAAAAACCAAAATAAATGAACAAACAAAACAGAAACAGACTCAGATACAGAGAACAAGCTGTTGTTTATGGATGGGAGGGGTTAAGGAGCTGGTAAAAAAGGTGAAGGGATTAGGAAGTACAAATTGATAGTTATAAGATAGTCACATGGATGTATAGTACAGTATGTGGAATGTAGTCAATATTTTGTAAACCTATGTATAGTGTAAGGTGGGTACTAGATTTATTGGCGAGATCACTTCATAAATTATATAAATATCTAACCACTGCACTGTACAACTGAAAAAATACAAAATAATACTGAACGTCAACTATAGTTTAAAAAATAGTCACGGGGATGTAAAGTACCACATGGGGAATATAGTCAATATTTTAATAACTATGTACAGTGTCAGATGGGTAATAGACTTATTGGGTTTATCACTTTGTGAGGCATATGTCTAATCACTATGTTATTTTGTATACCTGAAGCTAATGAAATAAATAAGTAAATAAATAAATAATAAAATAAATTAAAACATGTTTTAAGCACTTAAAATCTTTACTTATCCCCTGGGGTTGAGGGGAAAAGGTATAGGGGGCAAGCTTTGAGTCCTAACGTTCAGCAAAACTTCTTTACTATTCTGTTCACACTTCTATTTCCCCCAAAATCCCACTTATTGGAGCAGAGTTGCTGTCTCTTTTTCTCCTTGACCACCCTCTTTTTCACTTTCACCTGTCTTTCTCTTTCTTCCCCTTCTGTGTTTCCCATTCAGAACCAATTATTGATGGCTATTGTCTTCTCAACACAAGCATATTTTCACCTTCTCTTCCTCTAGAAACATTTTGCCACTTCTAATATTAGTGAATCCTTTCAATTACCTCCCCTACTCATTAATTGGAAGCTGCAGGGCCCAGAGTCCTAGGTGTAGGTGGAACAGCCTGGGCATCGTAGAAACAAAATACTCATGTTGATTATTCTCCTTGTCACATTCTAATTACAAATTTTCCCATCTTTATTCTGAATTTATACTGTCCAGCTTTGTTATATCTCTGCTTGAAATTATTTTGTTCATCTCGCTACTTTTATAAATTCTGCCTTATAATACAGCTAATGATATTAATAATATTACTGGGTTTCAACTGTAGCTATCACATGTGTATATACTAGTCAAATACATTATATGCATTCCAATTCGTATCCTCTTTTATATGCAATATTTTTAATGTCCCTTTTTATTGATCATTTTCTTAATATTTTACAAGAGGTAAACTTCATCTATCACTACTTTATATCTGCCACTATGTCATATATGAACTGGACGATATTTCCATCCCTGGGAACCATTGCTTTCCTCATGAGAATTCAAACCTTTCAATTCTACATGCAAATAATTAAACTACTGATTCTCTAAAAAAAATTATTTAAAATAATTTGCCAAATTAATAAGTCTATATTAATATTGAAGATTGGGGTATATATTAATATCCAGCTTACGTTTCTACCTAGTTCTTTCTAAATTTATAAAGCATAAATTTGTCTATGTTAGACATTGATTAAAACTCAGTACAATTTTAAAAATATTTTCTCCATGTTAAGGAAATAGAATGGCAGGTATCATGTATTTATACTAACTTGTTTCAAATGAAAAAGTATGATTTACTCGAATAGTTTCTTTCCATCTGTGATGATTTCCAGGATCATATTATTTTCATAATTAGTAATTATTATAAGAATTTGTCTTGATTTGGACATACAATTTGCTATAGCCTGTCTTTTTGCCACCTATTCAAAAGGTGTTGCCAAACAAATTAAAGACAAGGTCAATGTTACAGAGACATTCCTTTTTAACATACTAAGAAGAATTTTAAAATAATCTCACTATGACATTTCCCTCTTTAAACCTTTTAATGACTACAGGTCACCTGCAACATAATGTTTAAGGTCCCTAACATGATATACAGCACGTGTCAGTCTCTAACCTTCACCACATTCCCATTCCTAATTTCCTAACATTTCGTTACACTTTATTTAATGACAGAAATAAATGTGATGTAATTGCTGACACATGCTATAATTTCTTCTCTTGCTAACTGATCTTACTCTTCCTTCTGTGGGGAATAACATGAATTTGTTTGTTTGCTGGTCTAATTCATACATATCTAAATATTCGGTTCAAATATCAATTGACAAATCCAAGAAGACTTTTTTATCAAGTGCTTTTGAAGCTGAAATAGGTTTCCTGGTTATTTTGTCCCAACTTATGCCAATATATTTCTCTCATAATATCTTAATTCTTCTTGACACATGTACGAGGTCTGACAATTACAATCACAAACTCATCCTAGAAAAATTGCTACATACCTCATTACTGAATATCACTACGGTCATCTTCCAAGTACTCCCCTTGGGAAGCTATGCACTGATGCCAGCGCCTAGTCCACCCTTCAAAGCAATTTTTGAACTCTTTTTCTGGAGCGGCCATCAGAGCTGTCGTCATATTACCCTTGATGTCCTGAATGTCAGCCAAATGTCTTCCTTTCAATATTTCCTTTATCTTCGGGTAAAGAAAGAAGTCATTGGGGGGCCAGATCAGGTGAGTAGAGAGGGTGTTCCAATACAGCTACTTGTTTACTGCCTAAAAACTCCCTCACAGACTGTGCCGTGTGAGCTGGTGCATTGTTGTGATGCAAGAGCTCCTTTGCAACCATTTTTGCACACACCTTTCTCATGCCCAGATTTTCAGTTAAGATTATCCTATTTTTCTATTGATGTTTACTTGGTCTGCTATGCTTCTCACAGTCAGCCAATGATTTTGATGCAGAATTCGAAGACTTTTTGCAATATTTGCATCAGTTCTGCTCGTTACTGGCCGTCCTGACCTCTCTTCATCAGTGACACATTCTCTCCCCTCAGAAAAAGTTTAATCCATTTGTACGCTGCTGTTTTCTTCATGGCATTATCCCCATAAACTTGGACTAACATGCCCCTGATTTCACTTCCACTCTTGCCAAGTTAAACAAGAAATTTAATGTTTGTTTGTTGCTCTAGTTCAAGCTCAGACATTCTTGCAATGGCACAAAAGAACACCCAACAACCATATGAGCACCACTCAGCAAGACACCGCCACACGTTAACATGAACACAGCTGTGAGACATTGATATCCCAAGGTTATGAAACCTTACTGAGCTGTTTGTACAGTGTTGCCAATGTAAGTGCATGGTGGCAAGTTCACAAACTTAATTGTCAGACCTCATACAAATTCTACTAATTTTAAGTTGCTGTTTTTCTCAAGTGTCTGATAATACTAGTTCCTCCTTAACAGTGCGACATACACACTGTTCTCTTGTATGTCTACTAGGCTTACTGACTGGTGGAGAGGTGAGAGATCCACTATTAAGCTGGGGTCACCTAATGTTCTGAAAGTGAAAGAGTTCGTTTTAAGAGCAGTGACAGTCATACCTAGAGCTCTCAGAGGGATTTCTCTTTGAAGGAAAACCTGAAGGGTAAATACCTTGCAGCAACATGGGGAAAGGAATGGAAATGTTAACTGTGCCTATATAGATTTTCATTCCATACTCCAGTTTTTCGTCCCATCTCTAATTTAAAGCTTTTTTTCTACTAAGTTTTCCAAGGCCTAAACCTTTCTTTAGGATTCGCAGTGCAGATTGTGGATCAATATAATATACTCTTTTTTATATGTTGGCAATACTTTTAATAGATTCAGTAGGGAAAGGAGTTTAACAACAGTTTAAAATCTTGAACCAGAAATCTATAAACCTTTTTTTAGAAAGTACTCTTCAATTCAGGTCATTTAGAATCCAAAAGGAGTATCCCTAAAGGCAAAATTTACATAATTTAATTTCAACAATAAACAAGATTAAAAGGGAACAAAAAATTCAGTAGATACTTCAGATTACCAAATATTAAAACGTATATCTTTTAGATGGCTGATTCCCAGAATTGGTTTCCATTTAAACAGTTGTCATCTATAGCTTCTTATTTCTGCTAGTAATGGTTTCCATGTGTACATTTTCTATCTTGAGATTTCATCCTGAAACGTAACATGAAATGGTGTAAAGAACACGAGGCCAACAGCCGTGAGACTGGGTACTAATTTTGGATTTACCTAGCAGTTGTGGGATTATGATCACAATATTTCAGCTTTCAGAACCTCAGGTTCTTCCATCATGAGATGAGAGGTTGCGCTGGTGAAATCTGTTTCCTTCAGGGTCTGTGATTCTGTAGTTTAAATAGAACATTTTTTTTCTCTTCTAAATACATTTTTGCAAAAAAAATAATAATAATAATGTAATTATTATTTCTACTGAATAGAATAAAAAATTTCATATGAGTCTACTCACTTCTCTCTTCCTAAACTACTGTTATCTTGGTCCAAGGCACTGAATATGGATTCCTGACTCCATAGCACCGTGTTTTCCTGAAAATAAGACCTAGCCGGACCATCAGCTCTAGTGCGTCTTTTGGAGCAAAAATTAATATAAGACCTGGTCTTATTTTAATATAGTATAAGACCAGGTTTATAATATAATGTAATATAATATAATATAATATAATACCGGGTCTTATATTAATTTTTGCTCTGAAAGACACATTAGAGCTGATGGTCCAGCTAAGTCTTATTTTCGGGGAAACACAGCATTAGAAGAGAGCTTCTTGAGCTGCAAATCAAATTATGTCACTCCCCTACTAAAAATCTTCACTGATACTTAGAATAAATTCCAAGTCATTACCAAGACCTATTAGCCCATGATCTAGACCCTGCCTAATTTTTCATCGTTATCTCAGCCAATTTGTTTGTTGAAACCATAGTGGTCACTTTCTTTCCTTGAACGTGCCAAATTCTTTCCTAGCTCTGCTGTTCTTTTTTGCCAAAACCTCTCTTACCGATTTTACTGGGCTAGCTCCTTCAAGACTCAGCTGGAAAGACGTTTTCTCATAAAATACCTTATTATTATTCTCTCTCCGTCTCCATTGTTGCCTTGATCACTCTTCACAGTTAATGATTTATTTGTTTGGTGAGGGCAGGCAACAAGTCTCTCACATTGATCACTATATCCCTTCTTCCTTGTATCATGTGTGGAACACAAGTGCTTGATACATATTTGATGAAAGAGGAAAAGACATGAAAAAGAATGATTTTTGTATAAAACATGCTATTGAAAGGAATTTTATTTCAGAAAAATGACAACTGGCTTTATGGAGGAAAATCAACTCTTGTACAAAGAAATAAAGAAAATAAGTTACAAAATTACATTTCTTAACTTATATATTCTTACAGTATAACTGCATTAACTCAAGCATGTTGTATTCTGATTTTCAAGCCTGACCTTCCTTGAAATTGGAAACATGTTTAGAATAATTTATGCATCAAGAAAAGAGTACAGTGATCTAGTGTTGCAAGGCCCCAGAGGGCAGAGTATAAAGTAAAATATTCATGAAGCTTAAGTGCAAGAGACATCAGATTGTTCGTGGTATTTTAACACTGTTTCCGTACAAGGGAGTTGTAAAATGAAGAATATGAGAGAAGATAAATATTTAGAACAATAAAGAGGACCTATAAAGTGAATTCTCGCCTCTCCAGTTTTGTAGCTATTGCCCTCCCAAGTATGTGTGGGTGTATATGTTCCCCTATTGGGTCATATTAGAAGTTTCTGTATAATCATTATGAAAATTAATATTAAGAATTAATAGAGAATTGGCTAATTCTATATGGATTAGCCTCTGATTTTCATTTACATTTTGTCATTTGAAATTTAGATGCTTTTCCTTCATTATTTTGTATGAAAAAGAAAAGAGGGGCATAATGTCATAATAATTGTATACGTTTTGTAAGGAATTTGGGGTTCCTCTGGATGAAACATAGCCTTTCTTTTCTTATCATCCACGTTCAACATATGCTTTTTATGACGTAATTTTCTGAAGTGTCTGAAGAACATATACAATGAAAAGCATATTGGAAAATATTTAAGGTGTAATCATCTTTCGGAGTCTTTCATGTTGAAAATAGTCACGCAAAGTTAAAAGGGTAATAATATAATGAGAAAACTTGCCCTGTAAACGTGCCTACTAGTATATCTTTGTCTTTCTTATGGTACTGATTTCTTTATTGTAATTCTTCATCTAAAAGGGGAAAAAGTGGTAGGTTGTGAAACAAAATATTATATGTAAAATACACCAAGCTCTTCCTTGTCTCAAAACCTCTCCACAGGATCCTATTCTGCCGTCCAATCTGGGGCTATCTTGTTCTAAGATTTTAGGTCACCATGCAACGTGTAAAATATTAGTTACAGAATGAGTAAGCCTAGAAATTATTTCAACCTATAGTATCTTATTCTGTGATATTCTTGCACATTTATCCTATAGATTTGTACCTATGTAATGGTCCAGCAACATCTTTGATCGATAACGTCTTCCTTGGCTGACATTCTGTTTGATACTTGCACCAATATTTTTCTTTCAGAGCACTAGCTATTATATTGTCTGAAATTTAAAATGAGGACCTATCTAGAGTGATAATAATAGGTAAAGTTGCAATGTAGAAGCCTTTCGCCTGTTCCAAGTACAATCCTGATGTAGGAAATAATAGGAAGGTTATATTCTCCCCACAGCCCTTATATGATTTGTTATCAACATTCAAAGGCACCATGCTAATTGCCAGCACTGTCATGAATGTGATATTTATAAGCCTTATCTTTATGTCCACAGATTCCATAAAAATAAGACTTCATGGGGATAAACATGACTAGAACAGATAAATTATAATTCATAGCCTAAATATGGGCAGAAATACTGTATTAGGCAAAAAAAAAATCCAAATTACCTTGAATTTAAAAATTAGTATGACGTCAACCTTGAAACTGTGTGACTTTTTTGAATATTTATATAAAATATGTATACTATTTTATAATGAAAATCAAAGAGAAAATTATATTGGCATCTGAATTCACATTAATATTGACATCACTACTAAATTATTTTTTATTAAAGTTTATTGGGGTGACAATGGTTAGTATAGTTACATAGATTTGAAGTGTTCAATTCTGTAGTACATCATCTCTATATCACATTGTGTATTCATCACCCAGAGTCAATTCACCTTCCATCACCCTATATTTGATCCCGTTTACCCTCATCTACCAGCCCCCTTCCCCCTTACCCCATGGTAACCACTAACCTATTATCTATGTCAATGAGTTTTTGTTTCTTTGTTTGTCTTGTTCCTTTGTTGCTTTCAGTTTTCTATCCCACATATCAGTAAAATGATATGGTTCTGGACATTTTCTGACTTATTTCACTGAGCATAATAATCTCAAGATCCATCTATGTTGTCACAAATGGCACTATTTCATCTTATGGCACAATAGTATTCCATTATGTATATATACCACATCTTTATCCAATCATCTATCAAAGTGAGGGACACTTCGGTTGTTTCCATGTCTTGGCCACTGTAAATAAAGCTGCAACAAACATCGGATCACATATACAGGGTCGGACAATTAAGTTTGTGAACTTGTTGCAACAATGTTGCTAACCTTTTTTGATATCAGAGGGATTATTTATTAAGAATTTCTACCAACTGGATTTTTCTGCTTTCCAAACAAGCCACTTAATGGAAAAATGTCTCTCATAAGTTGTCACGAGAAACAAGTGAGATTATTACTTCATACCCAATTCCCATCATGCAATAATCAGTCAATGGTACCTATTATCATTATCACTTTGTACCAGGTTCTGTGAAAGCAAACAAGGTGGGGAATAAACAAAACAAACAAATAAACAACCAAAAAAAACCAAAGCATTTTGTATGATAATTTTTTTGTAATCAACAAATATTTTTATAGACTTTTTATGTGCCAGGACTATTCTGAGCATACTACAAACCCATTTAATCTTTGATGCAATCCTCTGAGGTGGGTGCTCTTAATATCAACTCCATTTTGAAGAAGAGCAAACTGAAATGTTAAGAAGGTAACTTGCCCAAGATCACACACCTTGAAGTGGCAGAGCTGAGATTCAAATGCAGGCAATCTGGCTCCAAAAGTTGTCTCCTAACCTATAGATGATGCTACCTCTGAGTGTGAGTGTAGGTTCTGTATCTTACTACTGTGTTTCCCCCAAAATAAGACTTAACCAGAAAGTAAGACCTAGCGTGATTTTTCAGGTTGACATCCCCTGAACATAACCCTAATGCATCTTTCGGAGCAAAAATTAATGTAAGACCCGGTTTTATTTTTGGAGAAACACGGTAGTTAGTTGACTGACCTAGTTAACTTGGTTTTTGTGTCTGAGTCAAATGCAAGTGAGCAAATATAAGACAGAAACAAGAGCAGCTGTGGTGAATAGTTGCTGTGATGGTTACATGAAACAGTATATCAAGCATTTAGTGCTGTATCTAGACATGTCAGGTGCCTGGTAAATAGTTTATAAAATTTTTATTTTAGCAAATTTCAAATATTTAGAAGCAATCTATAAGTCATTTTTTTGGTTAGTGTTATGGAGGGAAAAGGGTAAGTCCAAAGTTATTTATCTACTGACTTCTCTAATGCTACATTGTATCTGTGGGCACCAGAAACCAAATTTATTAAAAACCAAACATTGACCCAATCAATGCTTGGCACCATGGGCAGAGTGGGGGGAAGGGACAACAACAACAAAATAAATACATAAATAAATACAATAAAATAAAATAAAAAGAATTTGTACCAACTGGACAAACAGTTAATCAACTCTACTATTTGGAAGTGCTGAAAAGGCTGTGTGAAAAAGTTGGACGACCTGAACTTTCACCAGCAATTCATGGCTCCTGCTTCAATGCACAGCTCACAGGGCACTGTCTGTGAGGGAGTTTCTAGCCAGTAATCAAATAACTGTATTGAAACACCCTCCCTACTCAGCTGATCTTGCCCCCAATGACTTCTTTCTTTACCCGAAGATAAAGGAAATATTAAAAGGAAGACATTTTGATGACATTCAGCACATCAAGAGTAATAGAATGACAGTTGGGATGGCCATTCCAGAAAAAGAGTTCCAAAACTGCTTTGAATGGTGGACTAGGCACTGGTGTCAGTGCATAGCTTCCCAAGGGGAGTAGGTGACCGTAGTGATATTCAGCAATGTGATATGCAGCACTTTGTCTAGGATGAGTTCTCAAACTTAATTATCAGAACTTACATCTTTACGGGTAAATGTTTTCAGATTTTTGGGGTATATATTTAGGAGAGAGATTGCTGGCTCATGTGGTAATTCTATTTTTTAATTTTTCAAGGAACCTCCACACTGCCTTCCATCACAGCTTCACCAATCTGCATTCCCACCAACAGTGTATGAGGGTTCCTTTTTCTCCACAGCCTCTCCAACACTTGCTATTATTTGTTGTGTTGTTAATAGCCATTCTAACTGGTGTGAGGTAATATCTTATTGTGGTTTTTAGTGGCATTTTCTGATAATTAGTGATGTTGAGCATATTTTCATATGTCTCTCGGCCATCTGTATGCCCTCTTTGCAGAAATGTCTATTCAGGTCCTCTGTCCATTTTTTAATTGGATTGTTTGTTTGTTTGTTTTTTGTTGTCGAGTTGTAAGAGTTCCTTATATATTTTGGATGTTAGCCCTGTGGTGGAGATGTCGTTTGCAAATATTTTCTCCCATTAGGTTGGTCACCGCTTTATTTTGTCGATAGTTTCTTTTGCAGTGCAGAAGCTTTTTAGTTTGATAGAGCCCCATTCATTTATTTCAGCTTTTACTTCCCTTGCTTTTGAGGTCAAATTCATAAAGTCCTCTTTGAACCCAATCAGATGTGTACATGTAGAAATGAGAGAAAGCAATACTGGAGTGCGTCCAGAAGCTTTGCTTTTTTGGTCCCTCTGTAGCATAATACTCTAAAGCAGCATTCCTTTTTTTTTATCTTTCACAATTCCTCTTTATTTCCTCTTCTATGATCTCTCTCTATATTTTTATGCTTGATGAGTCTTTTCATCCTAATCATGGCCCAAAGGCGATAGATGGGTATGGTGAGAAAGCAAGACAAGACTGGGTAAAACCATTCTGTTTCACTTCTGTCTCTTTAAACTCAGTTTTCTCATCAAACCCTGTTCTATAATTTAATGGTCATGAAAATTGGTTATTATTAAAGTAAAATATCTTTCCTGGCTCATTTGGAAGTTGATATTCAACATTGTGGTGTTATCTGAAACCTGGAAACAAACTTACCTAAGTAAATCTCATCTCAACAGATTTTTAGCATATCAATGTCAGAGAGATTTGAATAGACTGGGATAAGCTCCAGTCATGTTAGAATGAGACAAGCCTTTCAAATCTCTTTACTGTCTGTTTAATAATTCAAAAATAGGAGTCACTAAGTTTTGATAAATAATATCTCTGCAGTGAGCTTGCTAAATTGATGTCATTGGTGTGCTTGCCTTCCGATTTTCCCATCCTGGTACATATCACAGTTTTATCTTCTTGGTTATTGACACCCCAGTGGCAGTCCTTTTCTCCCATCATCACTGCTACTTCTGAACTGTCTGTGGAGGGGAATTGACCTTGAAGGCCTTCCCTAGCTTCCTCAAATCTTTCACACTAGTTTTCTGACAGCTTTCACACCATCTACATCCATCTTGGTATATGGCCTCAGAAGTAGAATCTAACTCTTACATGGCATTGTGAAGCTAGATTTATTTTATACTGTCTCAAAATATGTCTCATTTTTCTTTTTCTTTTCTTGTCTTTGATTAGTCATTTTTGTATTTCTGAAATATTTAAAACATTTAGACATTTTTATATTATTTTTCTTGGTAGTGTATAATAAGCCATCAGGGTTAATATTTTGATAGTCTTTTCGCCTCTACATTTATTCTATAAGTACATTGAAACATAATTCTATTACACCTAAAAAGTTTTTCATATTATTATTTGTATGGATGAAATATAGTTCTTGCCAAAAAACTACAGTTACAGATGATATGTCGTATGTTATGCTTTGTTAAATTTGTGGGAAAGGAGAGAGGTTTTACCTCTTATTTGGTGGTTAAAAAAAATTATTCCTTTTATAACCAATTTCACCATAATGCTTGGCATTCACCTAGAGCATTATACTAAGGTAACAATAATAGTAGTAATTATAACAATTATAACAATTATTTCTATTGATCTCATGTATGCCAGGTACTCATACAAGCATTTTCTGTATATTTACTGATTTATTACTAGTTAATAACCATGAAAGGTAGGTACTACTTATTATTCTTATTATTCTCATTTCACATATGAGGAAGCAGAAAGACAATACATTTTGTGATTTGCCCAAGGTTCCCAAGCCAGTAGAAGTAGCTGGAATCTGTTCCAGTCTGGCTCTCGAGCCTGACACTTAAACATCACCTTACACTGCTTCTCGGTTTAAAAATAAAAATGGATATCTGCTTTGGCCAATTTTAAAGTTTTATTATTGTAAGGCATTTTTCTAGTGTCTGTGTAACTAAAATGTGGGTCAGCCACATTCTTGAGGAGCAAAGTTCTTAGAGATTTAACATGCCATTGGAATCTGAGACTTTATATAGTTGTGAAATGTTTAAATCCATAAACCAGAAAATTGCATCCTTAGTTTGATTAAACTTTATGTGAAAGCAGAAAGACTTGCTAAGAAAGCGTGTTCAAGGACTAGCATTTTGGTTTGTATTTATGCATGAAATTTTCCAATCATATCTGCTATATTGCTTATTTTCTTCAAGTAAAACTATTCTAAAAATTATTTGATATAATACAGAGTTAACATAGGCTGACAAAAATAATTACCAATTTTGCATAGATGTAATTAAAATAATATCTGGTTAAATCTATACTATACCTTAAATGTTAAATGAAATAGAGAGCAGCATGTGCTTGAACCAAAGCAGAGTGTCAAACATATCTATTTGTAAAGATGAGCTTCTTAAATGTGAATTCAAATTTGTAAGTCATGATTATATATTAGAAGCTCAATGAAGTGCAAATAAAATGAATAATTTATAGTTAGTATCAACACAGTTAATGAAAATGTCTGAAGCAAGGCATTTAAATCATTAACTAAATGCTACTGGACTCATGGCCTTCACCTATGCTTTAGAAAATGGATAAACTCCATCTCCTGGAATAGCCTTCCCAGGTAATTCTGCTGAAGATGACACCTTGAACTGTGTTTGTGGTCCTTCCGCAGTTTCGGGGATGTTGGCTCTCTCCGATTTTTCCCACAGAAGCACTGGGGCAGTGCTCATTTTTCTGAGCCTCCTCTCAGGATCTTCTGGGTATTTACGAGTATGGATACAGAAGACCAACTACATCTGGGGGGAAACATTCAAGAAAACATAAAAAAGTGTTTGTTTTTACAGAACAGTTTTTAATCTTTTATTTCTTGTCTATGTCTGTTATTGTTCTGTAAAAACACCCAACCAGCCACCCATAGCCTACATGATAAAGGACAAACTCCTCAGCACTGTCTCTGATGCTTTCCTTAGTTGTTCCCACCACATGTTCTGCCACTTCTCTCCCCATTCACCTCCACAGAACCCATCCTTTAGCAGTCTTCAAGAACTTTCAGTTCCCAGAAGTTACCATTACACATGGTGTTTCTTCTAAACACATTTCTAAGCAATGTCTTTCCAAGATATTGTCATGGATTGTTAGGGAAGATGTGGAAGAGAATATAAAGAATTAGTAATATCAAACAGTGCAAAGTTAGTAAACTGCAGTCAGGAGAGGAGGGGCAGATTTGGATTAAATAGTCATTTTGTACAGTCATCAGCAGAGTTTGAGTGGTAGATAATATAAGGCAGAGAGGGATTTAAAAAATGGACTGAGAATTTTGTTTGGATATCTACAAGGTAACATGTACATACTAGTTGCATCCACATGTCTTATATTTTAATTTTCACAGTGTCTCTATAATGTAGGAACTACTACACCTTTTTTGAAGCCCAGGAAGTTAAGTGTCAAGTCTTGTACTGAGTAATCAGCAGAGCCGGGAATCAAATCCCAGTTCTTATTGAAGTAATTGTAACCACAGTAATCTTTTTAACATTCATCACCTTTTTAAAATGTAGAAAACACAATTCTTTTAAATTTGTGGGAAAGGAGAGACATACAAGTATTTCACCCTTCTTTCTCACTGATGCAGTTATTTAGTTGAGATAGAGTTTTCCAGGCAACCCAGCTTTCCACCCAATCCGGCCTCACAGATTGACAGCACAGACTTGTCACAAAATCCCAGCTCCTGGTCAACCGCTTTGCAGGTTCTAGGATTAAAACTTGTCCTAAAATAAAGTGAATCAGCCTTTTGAAATTGAATGAGGCTATTGACATTCAGGAGAGGCTGATATATAGAATATAATTCTAAAATATTCATTTATAATTAGATATAAAACTATCAAGCCAACTGGAAATTTGATGGCCATTATTCAGTGCATTTTATCCGTGTAAGCAAATCTACAAATTATGGTCAGAAATGTGCTTCATGACAATGGAGTCAAGTCAGTGATAATAAGGAGAGCAACTGTGATGCCCCAAGCATTGTACTAAGCTTTTTATTCGAATTATTTAATTTAATTCTCACAATGTTGTTATGTGAATATCTAATTTACAGATGAGGAATGACTCAGAGAATTTAAGTAACTTCCTCAAGTTTATATAGCTGGTAAGGATCAGAGCTGGAATTTGAAACTAAATTTAATTTCAGAGCAAAAGATCCTAGCCATGACCTAGAGCTGCCACCCAAACATGATAATAAGCTCCTTGGGAGAGTCTTAAAAAAACATTAAGTTTTCCCAATGCAGGAGTTTCTATCTTATGTCCCACACTTAAATTCATCCCTATGCCATGCCCTAATTCTCACATCGATTCTGGTATAGACATTCTTCTCATCATCATTTTACAGAAAACAGAGCTCAAGTGTGAAATCACTTCCTAAGACCACTTCCCTAAGTAGCAAGACGGAAGAGACTTCATACCCAACTGTGTAGCCTGCTGTCATTCTATTGCGGTATGCTACCAGTCAGGCACAATTATCAGATAGAAATGACAACCCTCATCATAAGTCAGACATGCTCTAGCACTGTGTATTAACTTATTTAATCTTCATATAGTCCCTATAAGTGTGAGTCTCTAATTATCCACATTTAATAGATAAGTAAGCTCAGTCAGAGAGAAGTTGAGTCACACAACTAGTTACTGGTGCTTCTGGGGTATAAACCAGGCAGTCTGGCTCCAGAGCCCTACATTCTACTGCCGGTTGGATGATCTTAATAGCAAATGACAACCAGCTTTATGGCTCGATGCATTCAATTTCATTCTAGAAACATTTAGTCCATGGACAGCAGAACGGCTCTCCCATAGAGAGATGAGGAAAATGGAGAAAAGGAAATATAGTTAATAGAACAAGATGATTTTTGTTATTATTTCTGTTATTTAAAATAGTCTTAGTTCAGGCAGTGTATAATGAATCTGAATTAAAGCTTCACTAGCTACGCTAATTCCAGTCTTGCCTCCTTAAAACTCTATCCCCATCAGTTTGCCAGAACTTCAGTATGCCTAACAAGAATACATTGTGGTCAACAGAAGCAGACAAGGGGGGAACAAATAAAACAGTGTGAAGAGCTTCATGTGGAAATCATGAAAATGTGACCGTGTCTGGGTGAGTTTCAAAGGGGGAATGAAGTAAAATGATGCCATGATAGGGTGTACTTCAGGGAGCTAGATGAGCCCGTAGGTAAGATTCATATATTCTTGTTATAAAAACTGGCTTAGAGGTAAGACATGATAGTTATTGGGGACTTCCACTATTCATCAATATGAACATTCTGTGGAAACTGATATTTGGATAAATTCTAAACTCCATAGCAGGGACTATCACTAGATCTAACTCCTCTAACTACCAATGGAGAGGAACTTAATAAAGAAGGAAAAATACCTGGAAGCCCGGAAAAAATTAATCATTTAATTCTGCAGTGTGAACAAGCCAGACAAATAAATAGGATGCAGAGTTGGAAATTGCTAGATGTTAAAAATCCACATTTCAGAAAGCCTAAAGAAAGAATGGTTAAGAGTTCATACATTAATAAAGTGAAGATGTCACAAAAGGAAAGGGAGACTGTCAAGAAAGGACTTTGGACCATCCAATCACAGATGGTGCTGATGAAGAAGGAAATGTTGGGACACCTAAAGAGATCAGTGCAGCTACCCAGGGAACTTGCCAATGAACATGAGAACATGTAAAATGATGGAAGCAGTGGTACATAAGGAAGGATGACAGAAAAACAATATAGACACCTAAGAAAATTGCCAGTGAGTTTAAAGGAAAAATGGAATTGAGAGAAATGCCAAAAGAAACAAAAAGGAATCTTAAAAATTATGTTTAAATCAAGAATGATAATAAAAAAAAGAAAAAGAAAAGGAAGATCTGCTGCTCGGGGCTGAGAGGGACATATTAACAGATGACCAGAGAAAGCAAAGCTGTACTACTCTACTGCATTTAACTTTCCTCCTTAGAAAGGAAAGAGAATATCTTTCACTATAGAGAGAAAATGAATCCCATGCATAAGAGAATGTACCTATCAACTTTGATTACCACCTGTGTTAATGTGAGGACTTGAAATTGACATTGCTAAATTATTGCTGTTTTTATTCCTGTTATTGAATAAACATTTATATATATACCAAGCATTCTACAACTCAGTTACTCCTTAAAGCAACTCTACAAGGTTGATGATATTTCCACAATTATAGTGAATAGAAGATAGACATTCAGTATCAGGGGGTATCTTCAGACCCAAGATCTATCTGTCCAGTAAGAGCATTTGCATTTAAATGAGTTTTTTTTAATGTAAACTTGTTCTTGTTGAATTCATATTGTCCTAGGGATCCCTAGTTAATGTTCATAATTTTATCATAATCTAATTTTCAGTAATCATTTGAAGACTCCTATGCTATTTAGACATTATATTATTTTAAAATTTATTTTAAAATTCATTTTATTGAGGTAATACTAGTTAATAACATTCTGTTTCTTCATTTGTTGCTTTCTGTTTTATATTCACTCATATGAGTGAAATGATATGGTCCTTTTCCATTTGACTTACTTCATTAACATAATACTCTCAAGCTCCATCCATGTTGTTGCATATATCAATATTTCATCTTCTTTATGGCTGAGTAATATTCCATTGTATATATGTACCACTTTTCTTTATCCAATCATCCAGCAAAGGAAACTTAGATTTTTCTCCATGTCTTGGCTATTGTGAATAGTGCTGCAATGAACAAATGGGCACATATATCTTTATGAATAAGGGTTTTCAAAACTTTCAGGTAGATATCCACAAGAGGGGTTGCTGGCTTACATGGTAATTCTATTCTGAATTTTTTGAGGATCCCCCATACTGTTTTCCAAAGTGGCTATACCAATTTACATGCCCACCAACAGTGTGTGAGGGGTCGCTTTTCTAAACATCCTCCTCAACAGTTGTTATTTCTTGTCTTATTGGTAGTAGCTATTCTAGCAGGTATGAGGTAGTATCTCATTGTGGTTTTGATTTGCATTTCCCTTATAGCTAGTGAAGTTGAGTATCTTTTCATATATTTGTTGGCCATTTGTATGTCTTCTTGGGAGAAGCGTCTGTTCAGGTGCTCTGCCCATTTTTAATTGGATTATTTTTTGTTGTTGAGTTGTGTGAGTTCTTTATGTATTTTGGATATCTGCCCCTTACTGGAGGTGTTCTGTGAAAATGTCTTCTCCCATTCAGTTCATTGCATTTTTGATTTGTTATAGGTTGCTTTTGCTGTACAGAAGCTTTTTAGTTTGATGTAGTCCTATTCATTTATTTTTGCTTTTAGTTCCCTCACCTTTGGGATGAAATATGTAAAATCCTCCCTAAGACCAAAATCCCTAAGTTTATTACCTATATTTCCTTCTAAGTATTTTATTGTTTCAGGTCTTATATTTAGGCGTTTGATCCATTTTGAGTTAATTTTTGTGTATGGTGACAAATAGGAATCTAGTTTCATTCTTTTGCATGTAGCTTCCCATATTTCCAGTATCATTTATTGAAGAGGCTTTCTTTACTGTATTTTTTGGCTCCTTCGTTGAAAATTAGGTACCCATACGTGTGTGTTTCTTTCTGGGCTCTCGATTCTGTCCCATTGGTGTATGTGTTTACTTTTTTTGCCAATACTACACTGTTGTGATTACTGGAGCTTCCTAGTATAATTTGAAGTCAGTGAGTATACCTCCAGTTTTGTTATTTTTCTCAGGACTGCTTTGGCTATTCAAGATCTTTGTAGTTCCATATAAATTTGTTGATATTTTGTTTTATTTCTTTGAAAAATTCCATTGGGATTTTGATGGGGATTGTATTAAATCTGTTTATTACTTTAGGTAATAAGGCCATTTTAATTATGTTAATTCATCCTATCCGTGAACACAAAATATCTTTCCATTTCTTTCTGTCTTCTTCAATTTCTTTCAACAATGTCTTGAAGTTTTCAGTAGATGTGTCCTTCACTTTCTTTGTTAAGTTTATTCCTAGGTATTTTATCCTTTTTGTTGCAATTGCAAATGGGATTGTTTTCTTCATTTCTTTTTTATGATATTTCATTGTTAGTATATAGGAATACAGTGGATTTTTGTATATTGATTTTGTATTCTGTAACTTTACTATGTATGTTTACTGTTTCTAATAATCTTTTGGTGAAGTCTTCAGAGTTTTCTATTTATACAATCATGTCTTCTGCAAATAGTGACAGTTTAACTACATTCCCAATTCGGATGCCTTTTATTTCTTTATCATGCCTGATTGCTCTGGCTAAGACATCCAATACTACATTGAATAATTGTGGTGAGAGTGGGCATCCTTGTAAACTATCTAATTATTAAAACATACAGATCATGTTATGCTAATCAAATCTTTAGTTGATATGAAGTTGGGAATGATAGAACCTTAAGGCTCCAGAAAGTACTAAATGTACATGAAACAAAATAGGAAGGGGAAAAATAAAATTTTTTTTCAAGGAAAGGGGTTACATTATGGATTACAGAAGGCTGAGAGTGCCTTGAGGATGAAAATTATACTTTACCAATCTCTGTATCACAATTGCCAATACAGTTATAAAAATGATTTATAGCTCAATAGTCAAGACTTCCAAAAACTTAATGTGATCTTGAATTACACTAAAATAGGTATAGTCTCCCCATTATATACTTTTCTGTGATGGCTCATCTATGTGTACATCTTTAATTAAGGCCTACAGAGTAACACTAAACTCTGTGTTTAAGACCCTAATGCTTTCTGAACAGTTCGTCTGGTTGTCCCATGGATGTATAGAAACTTTTGAATTTCCAAACAACCTTTTTCCTTCTGGTATATCCTACATATATATGTCAATCTAGATAGCCTAGGTTATTTAATTATAACCAACATCCAAATACCTCAATAGCTTAACACAACAAACGTTCATTTTTAGCTCATGTTTTATATGGATAGTCTGGTGAGAGTGGTCTCTACTCCCTGTTATTGCCATTTTTATGCCTGAATCCAGACTTTTTCAGTTATTTATTGCTGCATAACAAGCCATCCCAATATTTAGTGGCTTAACACAGCAGTCATATTATTACCTCACGTGATTCTATGAATGGAATGGGCTCAGTGTATGGGCCTTCCACTCCACATGATGTGTGCTAGGGATGCAGTCATCTGGGGTATTAATTTGGCTCGATTGTCCAACACCAGTTACTCACATGGTAATTGATGTGGAAGCTCCAGTGGGACTGTCTGCTGGACAACCTACATATAGTCTATTTATATGGCTTGGGTTTCTCACAGCATCACAGTGGGTATTCTAGAGGTCATGCCCCAAGATCAAGTTTTCCAAGAAAGAGGAAGTGGAGGATGCCAATCCCCTTTAAAATAGACCTGAAATTGGCATGGCATCATTTCTGCTACATTCTCTTAGTTTAAGCAGTCATCCTATGATTCACAGAGTAGAAAACTAAACTTCACCTCTTAATCAGAGAATTAAACAAATGTGTGACCATCGTGAGTCCATCAGCTTACAGAACAACCACTGTCTAGAATTTGCTTATAATCTCAACAGTTGAAGAAGGAGAGAGCTCTGCAGTTGTTCACATCAGCAAAGAAATCTTCATCCTGCAAGTGACACATTTTACTTCACCTCACAATTTGATGGCCAAAATTACTCTAATGGCTGCACTCAATCACAAGAATGGAAGAAAGTATGGTTCTACTATATCTTGAAAAGGAGAGGAACAGAATATTTCTCTTTAGTTTCTTCGCCAGATGTCATATTTGAAAAGATCTTTTTTTTTTTTTTTTTTGGTCTCCAAATTTATGTGAATATAATCTTACATGTTCTTCTGTAGCAATATAATGTTATGTTGAAATGTTTTCCTTTAAATATTTAAAACACCTGGGTTATGTTTACAATAAACGTGAAGAACCCAACTTTATTTTATTTGTTAAAACTTAAAACTTAGTTTTTCAGATATTATTTTCTGAGTAATACATTCTTCCCCACTTTTTCAAATATTAGATTTTTCAGTTTGCATTTATGATTTTAATTTTATTGATCTATTTGAAAGGAATAATTTAAAGTTTATATTATGGAAACTTAAAGATATATATATATATATATATATATATATATATATATATATATATAATTAAAACAGTGGTAAGATAAATTCATTTTAATATTTTTCCTTTTTAAAATTTTCTTTTCTCACTAGGCATTTTTTATTCTAGATTAATTTTAGAATTAACTAATGATTTTAACAAAAAGAAACCCCTTAAGATATTGTTATTGGACTTGCATCAAATTTTAGATGAATTTTGGAGAAAAATGACATCTTCAAAATATTTTTTTCTCTAATTTAGAAGTGGTCACCAATCTTCTGGGTATTCCAGGCAGGTAATTATATCCTCAATCAGAAATGATGACTTGAGTCATTACTTTAAGTGTTTTTTCTCGTTTTGTTTTTTATCAAACTTTGTTAGCTACCATTGTACAATATTAAATAATAGCAAAATACATTCTATTTTCTTGTTTATGATTTCAAGAAGAATTGCTTTAGGATAATATGACAGTTTATTTGGTATACTTTAGTGAGTTAAGAAATTGTACTTCAAATAAAATTAAAAAAAAAAAAAAAAAAAGAAATTGTACTTCAACTTCATACAAAAGTTTTAAGAAAAGATTGGATTACGTTGCTTCAGATTCTGCAGCATCTACCCGGATAAGTTTTCTCCCTTTGGTCTAATAATGAACCATTTCTAAATAAATAGAATTTAGTTGCTTTATTACTTTAAAAAGTAATATTACATTCAGTATACTATAACTGTTGTATGGTAATTTTACATAAAAGGGATTAATTTTCTTTTGTGTGCTATTTTTATCAGATTTTGATGTCTGGTTTATATTGACTGACTGCATTTAACAATTGGGAAAGATATTAGTTGGCTAACACCATAATAATGTTGTATAAGAAAACATCCCTATATTAGTGCATAAAGCAACAGCATTTACGAGTATTATTTCTCTTGAGTGTGTGGATTAATTGGTTGATTCTGCTGACCTGGATAAGTTCGGCTTGTCTCAGGCAGGCTTGGTCATCATCTGAGGGATAGCTGATGTAAGATATTCTCAGCTCCATGAATTCATCTCTTCTTTATGTGTCTCTCACAACCCTCCAGTAATGTAGACCAGGCATGCTATCATGATGGCATCGGAGGTCCAAGAGAGAAAGTTGAACTATGTGTGTGCCTATGAACACTTCTGCTTGTACGAAGTTTGCTACCATTCCTTTGGCTAAGCATATGACATAGCCAAGCCCAGAGCTAGCATAGGAAGGCAATATCAAAGGGCATAGATATGGAGAGGTGTGCAAAATTAGGGCTAGTAATACAAACAAACCACCACCGGAAACATTACTTCTTTCCGAGTCTCTGCAATTCATTAAATGGTATAGGGATTATCTGTCCCAAATTTCCAAGTCTTCTTAAGACAGACTTGGCTATGTAAATTTTCTTTAAAAATAGAATCATTTTAATGAAGATTTTCAAGTATATTAGCAGAATTTTGTGCCTAGACTTTTCTTTTTTTTTCTTCTTTTTTTTCTTAAGTTTATTAAGGTGGCAATTGTTAGTAAAGTTACATAGATTTCAGGCATGCAATTCTGTAATACATCTTCTATATATTACACTGTATGTTTACCACCCAGAGTCAGTTCTCCTTCTAAAATCATATATTGGACCCCCTTTACTCTTATCTACCACTACCCTCCCCCCCTAACCCTCTGGTAACCACTAAATTATTGTCTGTGGCCTAGACTTTTCTTAATGAAAAAAAATATATTTATGACTGTGGTAATATTTCATTCCTAAAGTTATTTATTTTTGTGTTCCCTCCTCACTCTTAACAGGTCTTATAAGAAACATGTTCATTTTATTAATGATTTTAAAGAACCATTTCTTAGATTCCTCTATATTAGTTTTATTGTGTTCATTCTAGTTATTAGTTTCTGACTTTTTCTTTTATGTGTTCCATTCTCTGCCTCGAAAAAATTTTATTTTGCTACTCTTTCTAACTTCTTTTGTGAAATACTTAGTTCATTTATTTTAATTTTACTGTACTTAATAATGATAGTTACTTGAATATTCATTTGAGATCAATTTGGTTTTATCCTGTAAGTTTTGATTTGTAGTGCCAATGTTTCTATTTTCTAAAAATGAGAGATATCCTTTTATATTAATTATTTTTGGTAAAGACCTTTATTTAAATATCACATTAGTTAATGGTGTGTGTTTTTTCTCAGATCTAGATTAAAGATCAAATTGGTATGCTCAACATTTAATTAAATTTACCATGCTGAGTAGGCATTCAATTTGATTTTTTTTTTGACAGAGATTTATTCAACTTAATTTGTCTGATTATGGCATAGCATTTATTCCAGGCACCACCTGGTTTACACCACTTATCATGAAGTAACTAAGCTTCTAAGTTCAAAACCATCATCATCTAACCTTCACTACTTCCTTAACCTTGCCATGGCTCCGTCTTGGAGTAATAATCTCTGAATGTTTGCAGAAAGAAAGAAACTGAGAAGGCAGAGGTAGGCGGGCAAGACAAGGGCTCCGATTATTAAGGAAAATAGTTCTCACATAACTCAGGATGTCTGACTGCTTTTCTGTTCATGCAACCTAAAATTAGTCTGCTCTTGCAACCTAAAATTAGTCATCATCAAAGGGGATATATGATATAGGGAGAATCAAAGTATATTTCTGGTTTCCTTGTGCTAACTTGAAAAAGAATGTGTATGGCTAATAAAGGTTATATATGTGTATATATAACCTAGTGTTAGGCATAATCAAAACAACTACATAATATACAGAGAATCAAAGTATATTGATTGTTTCCTTAGGTTAATATTCCCTGTTTTGGTTAAGAGGATGGAATATGAAACATACAGATGAAGTGCATATGCTTTTGAATCATTGCAAATATCAATTCAGTGAAGAGACATTCTATGAGAATTTATCACATATGTTTCCCTAAGCTGAGTTATGGGGCCTGTGGCATTTAAAAAAAAAAAATGTTTCTGTTAAAACCATCCTGGGAATTACTAAAATGGATAATTGGAAGAATTGTATCAGATCCAGCTAGTGTTAAATTAAGTCTCAGACCCAGTCACTGTAAGTTGAGTCCACCGATTCATGCAATTTTAAAAGTTTAGTTACCTCTCTTTACCTTAAATTTAATACTTTTTTCAATATTTATAAATGTTTTAATAAAAATGACTAATTTATTTCTAAATGTAATTAATTTTGTTTATTAAAATAAGAAAGTACATAAAATGGAAAATTATTCTGAAAATGCTAACACATGCTTATTTTAAAATAACCTGAGAAAGGAAAGCACAGCCATAGAAATAATAGAATAAATAGGCTAATACAAAGCAAATTGTGCCAGACAAAGCTGGTTACTTTTTTGATAGCCTTACAGCTTTAGTAAATGAACAGAGTGGAATAGATGTAATACATCTTGACTTTTAGCAAAGTACTAGAGACAATGCCATGTGAAATTTTGATTGCAAAATTAATTTGAGTTGGCTTGAAAAACACTGTTAAATTAAATGTAAGCTGGTTGAAAGGAAATACAAAGAAGAGTGTTGATTAATGTCAATGAACTAATGAACTCGGTGAGCTCTTCAGTTAAATGTCATAGGTGTGGGTCTTAGGTTGAGTTACCACGAAATGTTTCATTATCTTTAGGAAAAAGAATAACATAAGGTTGACTGAATTAGAGCAGATAATTTATCAGGAGACACCAATGATTACAGAAAAACTATATAAAGACATGAATTTATTTTAGACAAGAAAACAATACAATTTTGTTTAAAGCTTTCATCTTTTTATCATAAAAAGGTAATTCTATGAAGTGTCAATGCTTGAAGACCTTCAAACTATGGAATTTCTCAAAACCAGTTAGAACACAAAGTTAACCAAGTAATGTTTCAGTAAGGCAACCTAGTTAGTAGCTATAATTTATACCAAATGAGAAAGTGATGGTGAATTCTTAGCTAGAGGATATAGATGAAGTTGTAACTACTATTTACCATCATCCGAAATATAACTTGAAAACTGGCTGTCTCTGGAAGCTGTTGGGCAGGAGAGGAAAGGGAGAATTTTAAGGAAGTGGAAATAATCACATTCTTAACTCTGGGAATAATTTGATAAGACTGTATAGATCATTGAAAGTTATTTTTAGAAATAAAAATATTTTAATATATCTAGATGAAGTATAGTTAAGTGTAAAAATAAACATTCTCAAAGTAAGTATTTCATGCTAATGAAAAGCTAGTCGGCTGTTAGGTAAATGAGATATTCAGTTAAAATTAAAATAAAACTATAATTAATCTGGATTAGTTTTACTATAAATTAAGCATGCAAAAATAAGAAGATAAGTTAGAAAAATTTGAAGATTTCTGTTCTTTCCCAGGGTTAGTGAGTTGGCAAATTTTTAATAATTTAGAATATAGTGTAGATTCCATCGACAGAGAGAGACAGACAAAGTTTAGGTTACATTCATTTAACACATATTTTTTATATACCTTATCTGTGCACTATTTTTGATTTTATGGCAGATCCCACACAAGATTAAAGCAGAATATATTAGTTCCTGTGGCTGCCTTAACAAATTACCAACTGAGTGACTTAAAACAACAAAAATCTCTCATAGTTCTGAAGTTCTAAATCAAGATGTCAGCAGGGCTGAACTCCCTGTGGAGGCTTTAGGGTAAAAAACATTTTTTTTTTCCCTTCTTTCAGTTTCTGGTGACTGCAGGCATTCTGATTTATGGCAACATCACATCCCTCCATGGCCTTGTTGCCTCCTCTTCTGTCTGTCAGATATCTCACTGCCTCACTCTTATAAGGATAGTTGCCATTGGATTAGGGTAATACTCTCATCCCCGAATCCTTAATTTAATTGCATCTTCAAAGACCCTTTCTCCAAATAAGGTAACATTTACAAATTCCAGGGATTAAAATTAGATATCTCTGGGTAGCCATGATTCCTTACTACAAACATGTTATATTAAGCTCTTAAAATTAGGTTTCTATCACTGCATTAATATATACACAGAGCCATCTCCTTTTCTTTTAATAAATATTTTACAAACACAAATGGCACTTATAGCAGAATCAAGGTGTTTTCCAGTTTAGGAAAACAGGGTTATAAAAATGTCATCTGTCTATTTGTTCCAAATTAGGATCCAGATAGTCATCTCCACATTCTCTTCATTCTGCTTTGCAATCTGGCACAAAAGCCTATTGTTTCTGTTTCTGAAGTGGTCTCACGTGCTTCCCCTTTCTATTAATCCTCACTGAAATTCCTTTAGTTAAGCCCAAATAATTTATCCTCCTAATTGATGTTCTGCACTTATCCTTGACCTTATCATTCACCTTTACACAAACAGAAAATACGTATATTTGTCAAGTACAGATCGTATTTTGTTCTCTATTTAATGTCTCTAGCTTTCAGATGTATACATGAAGACCAGTCTTCTTTTAAGAGCATGCAAGTCCTTCTCATAAATTGTTCATCTCTGCCCTTGTCTGCAGCTTTATCACTTACCATTCCTTCCTTACTGTTTAATACTGTGCGCGCACACACACACACTTCCCTGATGTTCCAGTCACACAGAGTTGCTGTTCCTTGAATACTTCCTATACTGCAGTTGCTCATATTATTCTCAGAAACTATGGTACTCTTCCTCTCTTTTCTACTTTAAAACTTTCTGCAGAGCTATTAAGGCTCAAGTCAAATATTACTTTTTTTCGGTCAATTTCCCTACTCTTTATGCTTTATCCTCATAACTCTTTATATGTAGCTCTAATACTGTGTGTGTCATGTTTTATTATGTTTATTTGCCTGTGTGATTTATAGTTTAGGCTGCAACTACCTTGAAGGCAGTTCTGGGTCTTCTCTATCTTTATGTCCCCCATTGCTTGCATGGTTCCTGGCACACAGTAGAAGGTTATAAACCTCTGATGAACTAAACGAATTTAAATGAAAGCCTTTGATACATTTAAATGACATGATTTACCTGTATTTGTTTTATAATTATAAATGATTATAAATATGGTTAAAGAATTAAGCAAACTTTATCTAGAACAAGGAAATCTATTTGCCATATCACCACGATAAGATGGGAAGGTACATTGAAATGGTGATTCAGAATACATGCATTGAGTCATTACAGGTACTACATAAGCGTGGTAATTCCAAAATGGAACTTTAAGAAATACTTATCTTTTAATATTAACGGCAAAAAGCATTTTATTTCTCAAGACTATTAAAGTTGCTTGAAGTAAACCAATTTAGAGTGTAAGCAAAAAAAGAGCCTTCCTGTGTTATACAATTGGAAAGCCCAGGAGGACAGCAGGCTCCAGGTACAGTTGAATTTAGGGGACCCAACAGTGTCATTAGGATACTGTGCATCTGACCCCATTACTCACGCTCTGTTCTTCCTCTCTTTTGGCTTCATTCTAGACTTTCCCCATGTGGTGACTAACCTACAACTCTTGACACTGTCCTCATATTTAACAATCCCAGCATAAAGGGGATGCCTCTTTCCCAGTTGTTCCAGGGATGACTGGAAAGTTCTGTTTGGATCACTGTCCCATCTTTGAACCAATCACTCTGGTCAGAGGATGGACATACCTGATCTTTCAGGATTCACAAGCCAAATACTGATGCAGAGATTAAATACCACAACTGAAAATAGAGGTGGGATAGTGCACTGAAGATATGGTGTAATAACCAGACTATATTTAAAAAATGCTAAATGTTATAATTCCAACTAAATTAAGAAAAATAAATTCTGCATTTAAAAGAGGCTTTGCTTTCCTTTCTGATTTTCTATGTGTTGATGATATAATTATCATATACTTCTTTTGGAATTAAAAATCACATAAGTATGTAAAAGTACACTTTATATTTTAATATAAGTGTAAGAGATGGACCCTGCCTTCAATGCCCTCATTGTATAATGTTAAAGAAATACAAGTAAACCAAGGTAACAATATAATGTAACATGATAAATTAACAATATGTAAATATTAAGAATCTCAGGAGTGATTCATCCTTCCAAGGAGTGTCAAAGAAATTTTTACACCAAGAAATTAATTTTGAGTTAGGTCTTCAAGTAATTTGACAACTAGAAAAGGAAGAGGAGGACTTTTCAGGGAATGGAACTATATATGCACACCTGATAGTGGGAATTTGAATAATAATTATTTTTATTACTATTCTTACCTTTTTACTATTTCCGCTTCCCTGACTACAAATTTTTCCATGTTGTTCTGTCCTCTCTTGCATTCCATAACTAAGTATCTTAATCTTCTCTATTATTCTTTAAATTTTAATTACTTTATTAATTGCTTTCTTGTTCTTTTGCTCTTCCCTTTGGGCCTTCATCACTGGTGGGAGGACTCACTTAATGGTTTCTGCGCCTCCAGTGTCTTCGCCCTTCATTGCATTTCCATTCTGCTTCCAAGTTAATCTTTCATAAATACTGATTTCATCATGGATGTTGTGTGTTTTAAAAGCATTGGAACCAGACAGATCTTTCTGCAGTACAATGGTAGATATACCACAGACCAGTTATATGACCACATACCAGGAGATGGTGTAATTTCTGAGAGCCTCACTGATAATGCCCAGTTTGTAAGATAACTTTGAAAACATGTATAGAATATATATATATATATATATATATATATATATATATATATATATATATATATATATAACTCTCAACCAGCACTAATTATTAGAGAGGTATATAATATATTACTCCTCTGCCCAAATGCCTCCAACAAGCCATCCTATTCCCTATTAGGCTTAGCAGTGGACATATGGGTGTTCACCTTACCTTCTGTATTTAGCCTTAGTTCTCATCATTTCCCCACAGGATCCATTTGCTATCGCTTTAACCCCTTCTTACCTCAGAATTTACTAATATTTATCACACTTAAAACTGTGTTTTTGTTTCTGCTAGTCTTCAAACTAGAATTTTTCTGCCATATTTTGTTCTTATTCACTCCATCTTCATAGTCCAAATACCACTTCTCCCCTACAGCTACCTAGAAAAAAAATTCCCTTTAATTCTATTTCTGCGCTGACAAATGGTAACAGGATTTATCAACTTTACCTCTTCATGTTACAATGTAGTAACCATTTATATCAGTATATAGTGCAGTTATGCAGAATATGACTTATAGACTTATATTCATTTATTATCTCTCCAACAAAATGTTATCAGTTTTGAACCAGGAACTATGTCTTATACATCTTTGTACTCCAAAGGGCTTTTTTCTTGATAATGGGTCTGTTTATTTCCCCAAATCTGAATTAACATAGGGAGCATGAATTCTCTAAGTGAATCTTTGCTGTGGTGGTTTGCCCTAGGAGGGTTGCTCACCCAGAAAATTCACCTTAATACCTAAAGCATCCATTGTATATAATTAATCAATTTCTCTGCTATGCAACTTGGCTGGTACTAGCAATGTACTACGCTTGGGAGAATTGAGAAAATATTCAAAAAATCATTTTTGTTGTTCTGTAATTCAAATGAAGAATGTGATTTGGGGAGACCGCTAAAGTATGTAACAAATTGATTTTGTTTAAATAGTAGAAGTATTTGCAATGACATAGATTTAGAAATGCATGAAACAATAGCTACATTTTCAAAGATTTACCTATAATACAGAAGGCTTATTAGGGTAGTTTCATGCTATCATGTATTGTTGTAAGTGGAAAATTGTTGTTTCCATGCCAATTCTTGGTTTAAAACCCATCATGAATCTATTATATGTCATTTTCCACTTAAATACTTAGGACAGGTATATTGCACTGTCAAGTTAGGTCATTATAGCTCCAACAGATGTTGTCATGTACATGAATAAAATGCATTTTAAGTGATATTATATTTTTAAAATGTGTTTTTCTTTGTGCCTAAGGAAGGCAATGAAATGTCATATTAGGCTTCAGATTCAGGTTCCAATCGATGCAGCACGTTTTGATTAAATCACTTCACCATTTCAGAATCAATGCAGGATAACAATGACCCACATGTAAGGAAACTCTAATAGCAGGAGTGTTCACAGTGTCCTGGTTGTTTCATACTTAATGACCCTTTGTGTTACCAATCAATTATAAAGGAATAATTGATCACTAGGTGGAGGAAATAGGGCACTAAGTCATTGTACTTATCCTAAAACATAGGGTACAAAAATAGCTAGATCAATATTTATTTGGTTGGTATGTTCTAACTAGTGGTTTGAGTTTTGCCAGATAGTCTTGTTTTTGTTTGCTTGTTTACCATTTTAAAAAATTGGTATTTACTTTGACCTTTGTCAGTTAAGAGTCATTTTAAATCCCCCAGAAAACTCTCATAAATACATCTCTGGAGATTACTCTATCCAGAAATGGATAGTTTTCATCCTGTCATGTATAATTCTTAAAAAATAAAGACACATTGTAGATATTTATGACCTTTTTCTTTACAACCATATATATATATATATATATATATATATATATATATATATATATATATGGAAGGAAGGTGTGTGGTAGGAGTTAACTTCCTTAAAAACATGTTAATTTTGTACTTTTAAAATATTTATTTTCAAGTTAATTCTGTTAGTTTTGTTCTCATCAGGTTGGACAAATATGCACAATTTATTGAATGTACAGTTGAGTAGCATATGTTCTTGTCTAAGTATGTTCAGAAATTTCCTCAAAGTTCAAAAGTGTATTATTTGTGGAAACAAAGAAGACATAGAGTACACATCATAATTCACACCTGGAAATAGAGAGTATCTACAAAGTAAACATTTTAATTAAAATTCCCATAAGTAATTATGCCCTCAAAATGAAACCATAAAATATTCCAGTTGGCAAGTTAGTTTACATTATATTTTCAGGCCTAAGTTCTAAATAGCACATCTTAAGAAAGGTACATGTAATAAGATACAAAAAAAAAAAAAAAAAAAGGTTATATATATCATGCTTTATAGCAATAGTTAAACTTTTTTTTTTTTTTCAGCTTGTTTGTTTCATATAGCTCATCATTTCTTTAGCTCCTGAAATATTCTTCTTATGAAATCTGGGTCATTTTTTTTTTCTGCTAAAAGCTTCACATTGTATATCTGTTGGGAGATTTTCATGGTCTTTATATGTTTTTGCACCTTTCATTAATTGATGGACTGACCGCCTCTATTTAAAATAATTTTTCAAGTTTGTTTGTATGGGAAACAGACATTGAAGATAGAAATAGTGTCTTTCTCCACCGCGAAGGACAGATTTGTTTAGTGTCCAGTATAATAAAGATGATGTTTCCCTCAGGAGCAAAGGGCAGGCATGCTTATTTCCTGTTATAAAAGATTTAGGTTCCCTAAGCTCAGGTTTTCTCACCTGTAGTACAACACAGTGCTTACGCAGACATCACCTGGCCCTCTTTGTATCACCTTGAGAAACTGGTGTCAATGCAGATACTGCTATTGCAATGAGAAAGTTATTTGTCTCTGACCCGGGAATCTCATGTCTTCTGCTAACATTATGAGATTATGGCAAGATAATGCGTTAGCTGGCAAGTAGGGTAAATTCTGAGACTCTTCACAGTCTTGACAATATGTTGTCCAGGTGGTTGTAGTTTCTTTTGAACCATCAGGTGCAAAATTATTTTAGCCTGTGGGCTCATATTCATCTGAGAACATACTTTTCTCATAATAGGTAAGGGATAGTCACTTTATTATCTGTTGTTTTTGGTAAGATCAAGAAAAAGGATGAGCCCTAGGGAAGAGAACTCTACATACCGTAAAACCACAGTTTTCAGTTTTCTTTGCCACCACACCAGAAATAAGTTGTTAAAAATTTAAGGACGGAGCAGCTATTCAATGGTAATTATCACTGAATTGTAATTCCCTAGAGGTCTGGATGGAGTAGGAGTGGAGAAGTGAATATGTAAAGCTGCTCAACCTGTATCTGCTTTTTTCAATTCCATATCCCAGCATAAATTTTGTACTTCTCTTCTTTTTATGCTACCCCCACCCCAAGTAAATTAATCAGTGCTATGAGTAACTTATATCCAATTTCTGCAGGGAATAGCCAGGCAATGCTATTCCACGTCCACACATGGAAGATGCAGAAGCTGAACTTAAAATACTTGAATCTGTCCTTTTTATTGCTGCTTTTTATTGCTGTCTCCCCAGGTTGCAACTACATATATTCCAGACACTCCTCTTCAATATATGCTTCCCCTTCCCAGAAGTTTCTCACAGTGCTGTTGTACATGTTTCTGAAATCTATGTAATTCCTCCAAGGTTAATTTCAGGGAAGAAAACCAGAGCCCTTACTATTTCACCACCAAATATATTTAAATCATGCATTGTAATAATATACATGTATCCTATGCATTGTGAAAGTTCACATCACGCCACTTTCCATTTACAAAAGACCTACATTATTACCTGTTTTGAAATCTAAAGAGGGTTTTTCACTTTTATGACAAAAAGGTAAAAAGTGAAAAAAGTTCAGCGTTCGCTTTGCAGAAGCTATTACAGAAGCAGCGAGCACCCCAGACAGTGAGAGGGGCCCCTCCAGGTTCCTTCCCCAGGAACCACACTCACATCTCAGCATCAATTCACCAGAGCTTTGAACTGTGCTAGTGAGCATCTGTGCTCCATCTCCTTTCTTTGTGCATCCATTAGCAAAATGTATCTGGAAAGCCTAAGAGAGCTTGTAAGGGTATTATGCTTAATGTAAAACTGGACATAATTAATTATACTTGGTATGATTTTGTAGGTTATTTTTGGGTCTAGGAAAGGTCATAAATATTTTCATATAAATTAATGGTAATTGCTTATTCACTTTACAGCATTTTGGCTTATGAAAGTTTTCATAGGAATGCTCTACTTTTGGGTAGCAGGGAAATCTGTATCCTTCTTTAGAGAAGGCTGATAAACCAATTTGTGTTTTCTAAAGACAAACCTCACCACATGTTAACCAAATAATTAATGTCAAAAATATTTTTTTTCTTTATTAAAATATTCCTCATAATGAAGAAGAAATTATACAATTAAAATATTGGCATTTTGCCATCACTAGTTATATTAGTTGGCCAGAGCAGCTATAACAAAGTTGAACCCACTGAGTAGCTTAAACAACAGAAATTTATTTTCTTAGAGTTCTGAAGACTGGAAGTCCAACCTCAAGGTGTCAGCAGGTTTGGTCTTTTCTGAGGCTTCTCTCTTTGGCTTGCAGATGGCCACCTTCTCAGTGTGTCCTCACTTGGTTTTTCCCTTGTGCATTGTATCCCTGGTGTCTCTTTGCATGTCCTAATCTCCTCCTCCTACAAGGAAATGAGTCTGATTGGATTAAGAGTTACTCATATGACTTTATTTAACCTTACTTATGTCTTTAAAGGATCTGTCTCCAAATAGAGTCACTTCTGAGGTACTGGGCTTCAACATGTAAATTTTAAGAGAACACATTTCAGCCCGTAAGACTACTGAAAGTAATAAATGAACAAAAATAGCTGATAATATTACTAACAGAGAAGGAGACAAATATTATGTGCCTTCTGTTTAAAGTACACCATACCAAACTCTTGCCACATATTACACTGAATTTGATCAATCTGCTGGATTTTCTAATTTATGGAAAATACAATGGACAGAGAAACATGTCAAGTGACACAGAGGGATTTAATCAGCACAATCCAGACCTTGGGAAACTATAGAAAATATGATTAATTTTTCTTTGACACATAAATTGAAGGAACAAATGAAGATAGATGAATGAAGAACCCGTTAATAAAAAGACTCAAGGGACATATTAACTATGGTGAAATATGGCTCCTAATGTGAATAAATAAGGACAACTTGAATATTGACTAGATAGTTGATAATATTGAGAAATTATTATATATTTTAGGGAGCATGATAATAATACCATAATTGTGCTTTAAAAGATTTCTCAATTTTAAGAGCTATAGACTAAATCGTTAGAAATAAAATTATGTAATGTATGGGGTTTGTTTTAAAATAAATCTGACAAGGATGGTGGCAGAAAAGGGTAAGAGTATATAAATTAATGCGATTGAAAATAAGGTGATAATTGCTTAATCAGGTTGATGAGTACTTAGGTTTATGATTCAATTCTATGTATATGTGTGTGTGTGTATATGTATACACATGTATATATATATATATATATATATATATACACACACACACAGAAATTTTCCATAATAAAAGGTTGGGCAGGCATTTTAAATTTTTTAAGTGTTCACAAAATGGTAGTTGGTACATCTTTTCAGTTTTTCTTTCTTTTTTTTTCCCCCTGCAGTAACGATGAGTTTTGGTGAGTCATTCTGTCCCTTGAGTTCTCTTTGTAAGGTTAATTATGTGCATTAGAGAGCTGGCTGAGGTTAGGAGAGTAAGTTCTTGTGGAAGGCAAGTGTTTCTGCTCTCCAACTAACTGCCTTATATGAGTATTAAACACTCAAGCTACCCACATCAGGCACACTGTTCTTGTCACTTGTGGTAACCTGTGTAGATGTTTATCTGATAGAATTCAGCTCAATAAATTTAGACTTCACACAATAGTGCATATCATTGTATCCCCTTCGGTCCCAAATATATTTCAAAATATGTCTAATCCAGCTATTAGTTTGATTACATAATCTATTGCGATAATACTTTCTAGGACTGAGATAATGTTTGAAGTATTTCAAAAGTGTTTTTGTTTGTTTGTTTTGGGTTTTTTTTTTTTTTTTATGTCTGGGTTAGAAAATAGCTTTGTCAAAACCAAAGTGAATTTCAAAATCCAGTTTCTATTTTATTAGGTTGGTTCAAAAGTAATTGCAGTTTAAAAGGTTAAAAATTGCAAAAACAGCAATTGCTTTTGCATCAACCTAATATTTTCCTCAATAACTTTGCATTTTAAAAATCATTTCAGAAAAGAGGATATCCTTCTGATTACATGTGTATGAAATGAACAAGAATAGAATAGAAGACAAAATTGTTCTATATCTATCATTTGATTACCACATATGTAATTTCAATATTCAGGTGAAAAATTATAAAATTTCACTAATTTTGTAAGGCTTAAATAAACAGTTTAAAACTCAGAGGGCTTTGTGATTAAGATTAAATGAAATAATGAATGTAAACGTTCAGCAGTTTCAGGTGCACAGTAAGCCCTCCATAAATGGTAGATACAATGACTGTTATAGATATTTTTTCTCAAAAATTCATATCTTGGACAGAATTCTAAGTCTATTTTCTGTATATCTGTGTTTTAAAAATAATTTAATACACATATGTTTAAATCCAGAGACTATATTTTTTAGCCAAATTAATAGTTTTTGAAATTGAATTTAGATTTCAATAAATCTCCAAAATGGTTTTCACAAAAAGAAAAGCAGCTGATATCTCCAATTTTAGCAGAGGATTATACAGTAAGGTCCAATATTGACTGAGTCAATATTCCTGAAAAATGAACCTTGTTAAAGCTGCATCATATAAGGGAAGGTTCTTATCTATATGTATTTCTCTAATTGTTATTATAAGTTAATCAGCTTCTTCCAGGTTCATTTACTTGGGATTTTTATTAATTTAGTAAAGGGAATCATTGATAAATTAAGTCACAATGATAACAAAATTCCATACCTTTTACTATGTGATTCATGAAATTCATAAATATATGTGATGGAATTCTATTATTGATTTTTAAATGTATTTTTATTAAAGAGTTAGAGATACTCCTCAAAACGTATGACTAAGAGAATGGTCTCAGTTTCAGTCTGCCTACATTTTAAATTTTCATCCCAAATATTCTAATACTGCCCAAGTGTCTCGTCTGAATCTGTGTCTCTATTCTTTGGCTTGAAACCTTTATGTATCTGGTGCTTTATTCTTCTGTGACATTGGAGAAAGGTTAGTTTTTTTCTGGAAGGATGACTTCTTGAGTAAGCTTCCAACTGAAAAACATTTCCTCAGTTCGGCAGAAAATCCCTTGTGAGACTTCCTGTTACCTCCTGAATAATTCCTACTGTGTACAGAAGGCCAAGATTCATTAATGAGTTCATCCTCAGTAACCTATAATCTGAATTATTATTGTAAAGACAAGAATGATACCTGGTTATTGATTTTCTACATTAAGGAAAGATGTCTTAAGAGATGCATATGTTTACAGAGAGTATATAGTAGGCAAACCTATGGGAAAATTATGTTTTCATAGTAAGATTTTATTATATATAACATAAATGACCAATTTTTATTAAAAGTTTATTCCATCTTTTTATTTGCTATTATAAAAAGGATAAAGTATATATTTAAATATATAATAATTAAGGATCAACCAAAATGTTGACTGAATTAATAAATTGATAAAAATACAAACTGTAAAAGTTATTTAAAAATATTTGAGGTGGGTGCACTTTTACTCACTCTGATTTTAGGATCTATGTCTGATTATAGATAATCACATATAGTTTATTCTGTCCCTTCCATTTTCTACGGTGGCTTTAGAAAGCCAAAGATAGATTATTGTAAATAAGTGAGAGGTCTTTTTCTTTTCCTTTTTTTTTTTCTTTCTGTATCTCTTTACTGTTTTTCTCCATGGCAGAAAAAAAGGTACATTCAAAATGCATCTGTGTATGGCTAAGGGATAATAAGCCAACTCATACATCTATTAAACCAAGTGCAATATATTTGAGGATAAAGAAACAAATATTTTGAATCAAAACCGTTTATTAATTGTCTACTGTATATTAGTGATACAAAAGTGCTGAATGTATTATAATGAATGAAAATACAACTCCAGCTATCAAGGAGCTAAAATTTGTACTGGGGAAACAGGCAAATAAGTGACTAAATTCTAGGATAATGCCCCACATAGTGAGTGGTACCAAGAGAGACTTATTTGAGAGGCACTGCAAGAACAAACTCATTACTGTTTGGCAAACGCTTTCACAATTCTAATTTGAGGAAATTTAAATTAATCAATATATACAGAAAATCAATTGTCCCCAACAGGTACAGAACTCATAAAATTATATCTTTCCACAAAGAAATGGTGTTTTAACTAAATAGGCCTGGTAAAAAGCTTGATACTAAAATGAGAATTTAGAACTGTCATCCATATGTGGTAAAATACCCACCCCCGCAAACACACCATAAAAAAAAAAAAAAAAAAAGTGTCCAGGAACTAACCCCGGACCATATGAATGTGACCTTATTTGGAAAAAAAAAAAGTTGTTTGTAGGTATAATTCAGGTAAGAATTTCATAGATTATCCAAGTGGGCCATAAATCCAATGACAAGTATCCGTATAGGGGAAAGGCAAAGATTTGAAACAGAGAAAGGAGAAGAGTCGATGGCCATGCAAAGATGGATGCAGAGATAAAAAGTACACAGCCATAAGTTAAGAAATGCCTGAAGCCACCAGAAACTGGTAGAGGCAAGGAAAGAGTTTCCTTGAGAGCCTTTGGAGACATCATGGCCCTGCCAACTCCTTGATTTCAGATCTGTCCTCTGGAACTGTGACATAACAAATTTCTACTGTTTTAAACTACTAAGTGTGTAATTTGTTATGGCAGCTATAAGAAACAGATCATGATCTAATTTGCCTTATTTTCCAAAGCATAGACAATTTTGAAAGTGTTTCCATCAGGTACCACAAAGATGAAAGTGTATATAGAAATGCCTATCTCAATTGCAGCAGGGAAATATTTTTTTTAAAGTTTTAAGGCATAAAGGAAAGTATTGGGGAAATGAAGGAATATCCCTCATATATGTACAAATATGTACAATTCCCTATTGCCTATAGAAGAAGAATTGAGTGTCCAGTCAGTTTTAGAGGCAAAGGTGACCATTGATTTCCTTAAGCCATTTGTCTCATTTATTATTGTATAACTAAACACTCCATAACTTAAATTGGCTTAAAACAAATCTATTGTCTCTATTCTGTAACAGCTATATACGATGTCAGAGGCATAGATTGAGGGAGAGGGGTTATCACTTTGTGAGGGGTGTAAATGTCTAACTAGTATATTGTTCAGTACACCTGAAACTAATAAAAATAAAAATAAAATAAAAGGAAACAGCCATTCAAAACAAACAAACAAACAAACAAATCTATTGTATAATATTTCCAAGGATGCTGTGGGTCTGGTATTCAGGCAGAGCTCAATAGGATGGATCACCTCTGCTCCACATAGTGTTCATTGGGATAGCTCAGTTGGGAGTAGAGCATCCAAGATGGCATCTCATGTTTGGGGCCTTGGTGCTGGCTGTTGGCTGGGGTCTCTAGTTCTCTTCCATGTGACTCCTTTCTCTTACCACATAGTCTCTCATTATTCATTATTCTAGCCCAGCCTTTTTCTTACTTAATTGTTGGTTTCCAAAAATGAGACAATAAAAGCTATAAGATCTCTAAATGCCCAGGCCCAGAAATCATATATTGTCCCTTCTGCCACATTCTACTGGTGAAAGCAAGTCACAGAATTAACTCAGATTCAGGAAGAGGTGGAATGTACTCGATCACTTGATGAAGGCTTGGTAAGCATGCACAGGCGTAAGAGGAGTTACCTCTGGCCATCTGGCAGACAGACTACTATACAGTGCTCTGCTTTTTCTAATCAGTTTTTGATAAAGTCTTATCCTTTCTCACAGATATCTACCTTCTTTAAATACAGAGCACTTATTTATTTTGGTCTTTTGGAATTTAGTAATATACTGCCTGATGGCATTTGTTGTTTTTTCTTTTAAAACAATTTCCTGCTTTGTCATTTCAAAAAGATCACAAACTGTTAGAGGTGAAAGATGGTATTCTGTTTCCCTATATGCCATAACACAAGCACAACAGGTATTTAATAAATAGCCTCTTGATTATAATGTTGAGTGATAGGAGAATAATGTATTTACACTATGCATAGTGTTGTATTAGTATCCATTAGATTATTTATTGCTAAATCTCTTGAAGATTATTGTGATCAGTTAACCCTTTCCTTTTCCAAATACTCCTGACTTTTCTCATTCTTATCGAATCCACAAAGAAATAACATCTCTTTTTTTAAAAAATATGTTAACATTTTTAAACATGCCTGATGTATCGGAGTCTCAATTGTTTAAATGTTTGCAATATTCCACAATGAAATAAAAAATTGTCTTCAAAGCTGGTAAGAATGCTCAGAGACATAGCCAATCACCTGATGATTCATTACCCAATGAAACCCAAGCACTCCATCCACATTTTGAGCACAGGAACAGCCATCTGATAAAGAGGGAGCTGGGAAGGAAGAAATTACACAGTGACCTAGATAAGTGTCATGTTAGCATGAGAATCAGATAAACTGATTGCAATGGCTGATTGCACTGCTTATAGTGAGAGTTATTTGGAAAATTTGAATGTGAAATTCTCTTTTGACTGTCACAGGACTGAGTCTTGATATATAGGAGTCATATTTAACAATTGTACAATCACAAAGTTAGACAGGATTTTATGAGATTAGCTGATTGATCATCCCTCACCTTGAGATAAAACCTGCAGGGTACAAAATCCTCTAGGCACTGAGATTTAATTTATCCTTTGGGGAAAATAACACGTATTCATTCTTTCAACAAATATTTACTGTATGTGAACTGTATAGGTGCTTGATATGCATCACTAAATAAAAGAGGCAAAATCTGTGCCTTTTGGGACCTGCAGTTTAATAGAGGAATGTAAATAATTCTATTAGTTTCCCCTTTATCACTATTAATCTGTATTGACTTCATGTACTTTTTAAATTGGTTTGCTCATTTCATAAGAAACTATACACAAAATAGACACAATCACTAATAAGCTGTGAGTTGTGAGAAAAGAGTTTAGAATTCATTTACATTAACAAACCATTTCATTTTCAGATGAAGATGCTAAGATTAAAAAAGGTTGATTCTTACTTGAAATAAAACCTAGGACTTCGAACAGTCAGTCCAGTGCTTTTTACTGTTTGCCTACTCTTTCAACAATTTTCTGCCTTTTCCTACATTGACTTAGTTATAGAATATATTCACAAAATCTAGCAATGTCCATGTATATTAGCTACACATCATTTGGTTCCATATGATAGAAACTCAATTTCAATAGTTGAGCCAAAAAAAGAGGTGTGTTTTTTCTGTTGTTTTGTTATTGTTGTTTTTCAATAAGACGATTTCAACTTCTCGAGGACCCCAAAACACAAATAGAGCTAATCTAGAGAAATAAGAACTCAAAGCCCATTAGGACTGTCTCTGTGCCTCTTGCTCTATTCTTCTCTGAAAAAGTATGTTATTGATTGAGGTCTAAATGACCTAGTGGGTTCTGGGGCCAAAATGCCTGGTTTCAAATCCTAGCTATTTCAGTTGCCAGCTGAATGACCTAGAACAACAGGTCAATTAAATTCTCAAGTCCTCAATTTCCTCATGTGTTAAAATTAGGAAAATTATAGTATCTGCCTGATCATATTATAGCAAAAAAAAAGTAAATTAAACGATAGTCAAGCTTTGGCACAGTGCCTGCCTCATAGGAAGTCTTCATTAAATGTAAACCATCATTATAAAATGAGAGATGTCAAGAGCTGAGCTGGGGAGAACTGAGCTGCCAGGTGTGGTAATAGTTGATTAAGACAAGTCAAAATGAAAAGTAACAATTAAACCTGTATACAGTTACTGCCATAGGAAAAGCAAGCCTTGAGAGAAGGTCCTTGCTCCCCCAGTCTTCTCATTTTCCCTCAAAGAATGGCACCAAGCAAGGGTCAGTTGTATCAGCAGAGATGTGGAGAATCATCTCACTGGTGAAGGGAACCCTGGTCAAAAGGCTCTTTCAGTTTTAGGGACCTGGAGGCTAGGTGGGGAGGCAGAAGGGAAAGGATAGGAATGGAAAAGTATTGAGTATTAAGACAGAATGGAGGAAAGTGTCCTCAAGGGTACCCCTTCTCCCTAACACTTGGGGGAGGCCTCAGCCCAGGGCTCCATTAGAGGGTCCTCTGAATGGAGGTTGCTGGGCTCAGCATGCAGATATTGCATACAAACATAGCCAGTCAAAGGGACCTGAGTTCTTGACTGCAACTCCTTTCCACAGACCTGCCAGGTAAAGCCTTCATAATTGCCTATGTCAGGCTTAAATGATCATTCATTGCTTTTGAGCCAGGAGCTTGACTCTTCAAAGAGGATTCTGTTTTCTTGAGAGGGCTTTCTCCTAGATGGGTAATGTTTCCTCCCCAAAAGTTCCTATTTTATGGGTATTTTGTAGTGAGATAGTATAGGTACAAGCCTTAAAATGAGGCCTGGAATATAAGAGGCATTTATCAGAGGTTACATATTACTCTTATTTTTAGTATTGCTAGTGTTGTTGTTATATAATTGTTCAAACTAGAGCTCTACTACAACTCATTTTATTCTTTACAGAGTTAGGCAATATCATCATTCCTTATTTTGAAGACTTCTGAAAAGTATTTCTTAACCTTTATTATGCAGAGCTCACTCTTTCTGTACCCAGGAAGATGAGAGTTGTTCATCCACATTCCTAATTAAGAAAAAAGTAAAAAAGAAAGAAAGAAAAGCTCAGCTATTAGCTGGCAGTACAATGTCTTGTCTTGTATATTGAGAACTTCATTTAAGGCATCATTTAAGAAACAATCAACAATCACTGCAAAATGTATTGAGTTTCATGTTTAAAAATCACCTAAATTTGTTTAGTACTCAGTAAAAATTGAAGACCCACTTTGTGCCAGGAATTATGTATTTAATAAAGGGAGAGAGAAAACAGTATTTTTTCCTGTTGCCTTGGAAACTTACAGATAATTGGTGCAATAAATGTTAATCATATAAAATATAGATTAAAATATTTAACTGTAATATTACTATAAAAGAGTGGAACACAATGCTGTATTGGAGTGACATGAGCTACCCTGGGGGTCCGGACAGGCGGTCAGGGAAAGTTTACCTTAAGTTATAGATGTTTACATTGAGTTCTAAAGGCTGAGTAAAAGTGAATTCTGCAATTTATTGAATAATGGCAGGTATCTAACATTCTTCCAATCGAGGAAAACTGTATATTTATAAAACCATTGGTTCTCAAATTTGGCTATTCTTTGGAATCATCTTAGAAATGTAAAAAATACTGATGACTGGACCTCATGCCCCAAAATACTGATTTAATTGGCATGGGTTATGATTTTGGCATTGGGATTTTTTTTTTTTAACTCCCAAAGTGATTCTGATACACTTCAATGCTTGAGAAATATGTTTAAATCCTTAAATAGGATGGTTATTTCTAACTCAAGAAACTGAAGGACCACTCGTGTGTTTGGAGTTCAAAGAATGAAAGTGAATGTGGTATGACATGAGACTACGAACGTAAAATATGACGAATCATACAGGTCTGGTATAAAACACTGTAAGAGGCACAGGGCACACAAAGATGATTAAGGTCGTACCCCTATTTAATGCAAGAGATAGGGAAGATGGAGAATTCTAATGATTTTAAAATGAAGATCCCCTTTAAATCACCTCAAGGTAGAACGGAGTGAAGGAGAAAATACAGGCACTTTTATCAGGTTGTAATCATTAAATGCTGACATATTATTAGAAAAAAATAATATTCTGATCAGAAAGAAAACAAAAACTAGTAGAATTTTAGACTGAGGAATTGCGCTGAAGAATCACAAAAATTGTCAGGGGTACGATATGATAGTAGGACACAATCTCCCATGGGGGACGTTTTGTTTTTCATTCAGCTAGAACTAGAGAGTCAAAGAAAAGAATAATAGAAGAGTAGAGAGGATAGCAGGAGTTTTAATTCAAACATTCATTTATTAGCTATCTATTAGGACTTACTAAATACCAATACACCAATACTATGTAAAGGGCTAGGGGTACAACGTTATGGTTTCACAGAGTTTATAGTCTCTTATCATATTTAAAACAAGAAAAATAAAATAACTTGTTTATTTTAGAAAGTGTCCCTAATTATTTTTTGCAAAGGAAGTCAGTAAACTCGATGCCTTTGGTTGATAAGGTTGAGTAGCCATTCTATGAGATTGCATGCCCTGGATGTTAGGGAAAGTTTTCAAGCTGTTTTTTTCAATCTTGGCCACAGACTGAAATTACCTGGAAAGAGTTAAAAATACTGATGCCTGGGTCACAACCCTGAAGATTCTGATTTAATTTTTCTGTGGTTGGGCTGAGGCATCAGAATTTCTTAAAGCCTTCAGGTGACTCAACTATGCAGCCAAAGCTGAGAACCACAGCTTTAGAGGCATATTCCATTACTAAAACTAGTAAGTGACTCCAGATGATAAGGCTGAGCAAGAAACAAAAGAACACTGATTATGTAGGAATAACAATAACGAACATCTTTTTAGCCTTTGTGTACCAAGAACACATCTAAGCACTGAACAGGTATTAAGTCAGTTAACAGTCCCACCAGCCCTATGAGGATGTCACTTTTATTCTCCTTTGAGAGAAGAGAAAGCAAAGGCCCAAACACACACACCCAACAGTGTCAGAGCAAGTGTTTGAACTTAAGCAGTCTGGTTGTAGAGTTTCTGATTTTAGCTGCTAGATATATTGCCTCTAATATAGGGTGATAATAATTTTACACCAAGAATTACAAAAGAAGAGAAAACTTATAATAATGGCAGATTATCATTAAATCAGTTAAATACCAGTTGATAACTAAGAATGGCTATTATGACTGCATAGAACACCTTTGAGCTATGTTCTTATATATAAATATTCTATACATATATATGTATATATACACACACACACACATTGCTTCTCATGTTTATATTCTTCATTTGTGGAAATCATTTAAGTTCATCTTCTTGTACGTGTACATTTTTAAATAGCACAGAACTTTTTGTTTTCAGTAGCAAATACAGGGATATATAAGTGGTCGAATCCAGTGTTTTGTTGTTTTGGGTTTTTTGTTGTTGTTGTTGTTTCCCCCTGACTTTTGTAAAGACAGAGTCCCAGAGAGCAGTTTCCAGGCTTTCAGCCTCACGTGGGAAGGTACTGGGTGGGTTATTAGATGGCCATCAGCTGTGGCTGGGTGGTCATCAGCTGTTACCGGTTAGCCATTAGCCACTAATATAACTGCCGTGGCTGCGCTAGGGGTTTGGTTGGTTGGTTGGTTGGCAGAGAGAAGTGGATGGCAGGTTTCGCATCGTGTGGAGCCTGCTCCCTGTGTCTCCAACCCAGCCGCCAGTGAAAATATAGTGGTATGACTCCCCTATCTATGGCTCCGTTTGTGTTCCTTTGTGGCCTCACCATATCCTGCGTTCTTATGTGGGGAGCGAGAGCTGAGTCCCTGCATGACACTTTCAAATACATTTTATTCTGAAGGAGACTCAAGTGCTAGGGCTATTCTATATAATCCAAAGAATGACCATTACTTCATGGTACTGACAAAACTGTAGGAATAGAAAATTAGGAGGGAATAATCATCCTCTAGGGAGTAAGTTTTACATTGAACCTATTTTATGGGTGGAAATTCCATAAAATAAATTATTATTGGAGCAATTACTGGCACAGTGCATTCTTATACATGTCAAAGAGGAAAACATCCCAATTTAACTATAAAACATGTTCTGGAATCAACCTGCCATATGTATTTTAATTTAATTTTTACACTTTTAATCCATTACAGAAGTCATATCTACCAAATACATGTTGTGCATTTCTAAACAGTTGGCCTTCAGCTACTTTGCCTACACCTTTGTTGTTCCCTCTTTTCCTCTGAAGGCTGAGAAAGCAAATAAAGGAAATGTAGTGGCTGGGAACACACAGCCCCCAGCGTAGTGGGTATTTTGTGTCCTGCAGCTAGAGATTTGGTACTATAGCCAGGCTTCATTTGTTCCATATGAATACAAGCTAATAAATGTAGGGAATTCCATTTGGTATCCAATTAAGAGCTCTCTTGACTCCTGTTATTAGAGCCTACAAGCTATTGAGCGTAAAATTAAAGTTGAACAGTTCAGCTCTTTTTGACATTGTAACACTGCCCGAAAAATAGTGATGTAAGTCAAACGTCATTCTTTAAAGCCCATAGACAAATGAAAACATTGAGGGGAAAAGTAAATATCTAAATCTCGGTTTTACTAATTATATAACACGGAATGTTAGGAGCATACTACTATTCTCATGCAAATACATCAACCAGTTTGTTGAACACAAGATATTACATTGATTTTTAACAGAAAGCTACAAGATTATTATTGCTAAAGCTCCAATGAAGGAAATAATTAAAGCATTAAGCATTTTTAAGCTTTTAAGATGACTTTTGGCAATAACCAGAAAATACTATAGGAAATCGATATAATGTAATTGAAAGGAAATTGAAATGCTCTTTATTTTTTTCATACCTTCTAAATTTTCCGTAGACTGTCAGGCCATGGACGATAGTGAATCTTGTTTTGACATCAGCAGTATAACTTTCTGTAAATCTCATTGCTGCAGGGGCCACTTTTATTATTTCTTAGGAAGTGTTCAACTGAATAGATAGTATTGAGAGATTTTGTGTGCATTATCTTTATTTTGTGTGCATTATCTTTATTAGCTTCTGGCCTCATTGTTTTAAAAAAATACAATAAAAAACAGAAACAAAAACACAACCAGACATAAACAACCTTCTCCACATAGCAGAGAAGTCAAGTTAATAAAATTTCAAACAATGAAACCAGGGAAGTTGTTAGATAAGCCTCACACTTGAACGTAAGTGAAATTCTTCTAGTTTTCATCAAACACTATGCCTGTCAATCTTGCTATGCTTCAGGGAATATGACCCATTGTAGATACAAATTCAATTTGGATCTATGTGAATCTAACTCATTTTTATTGCTTATTATTGGAAGAGTTATTACAATAAAACAGAATAGCTTGAAGTGAACCTCCGGGAGATGAATGGATATGAACAGAAGTTAAAGAATTACAAAACTTGAAAAATCTTTCCCTAAAAAGGGTATATTCAACATTTCCTTTATGTGTTGCTGTTGTTTACTTCCTCTTTGGTATACATTTTGAGAAGCATCAGCAGACCGTAGGGTAAATAAAATCTGTGCCACACCTATATTTAGTAAGTTGGTCAAACAAAGTAGAGATTTCCAGAAATATTTTTGAGTCTCTCTTATGTTAGCCACTTAATTTTTCTACTACTTTCTTAATTTTACGCAATACCTCTTGACAGGTTAAGTGGATAAAAGATAACACAGTGGAAGGAGCAGAACCTCTTGATACTCAGTTTCCCCTTCTGTAAAATGGGGGCAACAATGATACTTTTCTCATAGGGTGGTTTTGATAAGTAAATTAATTAATATAAGTAAAACTCTCAGATGATTAGCACATTCTATGTACTATGTACATGTTATAACTTTTATAAAAATGACGATTATGATGATTTTGCCTTTTAACTTCTATTGCCAAAATGTAAATGCACTAGCTATTATATTGAGCCAGCCACTTAATAGTTCTGAGTCTCAATTCCCTTGACTATAAAAATAGGAATAATATCTTCTCTACCTACTTTAAACAGATCATGTTGATGTAAAGAATTTGTAAGCTATAAAACAGCACTGCAATTAGAAACCCTGCATCTCGGCTTTAAAAAGCACTAATTTAAATCCTAGTTTCCTCTCTTAGTGGATACATGACCTTAGTTGAGTCCTTACTTTCTATGCTTATAAAGTACTAATGGTAACAGCACCTTCTCATAAAGTTATTTTGAGCCCTAAATGAGATCATGTATGAAAAGCTCAGTAACATGGTTGACACATAGAAAGTATTCCCAAAAATGTGAAAGAAACAGTTCTATCCAATATAGGAGATAAGTATTATGTAGCTTTCTTAATAATTGTTTTGTTGTTATGCCCAATGTTGATATGTGATGAGTAGATGTAATTTGTTTCTATTTTTCCAGAGAATATGTATCTTAAATTTTCTCTACCTCAAAATTCAGTCTCTGAGCATCCTAGTTCTTTGTGCCCACAGCTAACACTAAATATTGGGGTTTGTGCATATGAAGGAGGAACTGAGTTCAGTAAAAGGAGTCACCAATCCTAAAATCCAGACTGCTCTTTGTAAGAACAGGAACAGCCTTACTAGTGCTATGATCAAAAGACATGTGAGTCTGATAGAAAAAGAGAAAGAAGAGAAGGAAGGGAGGGAGGAAATAGAAAAGTGAAAAAGCTTCATTAAGCAGAGGGGAAAATTATATGCCTTGTAATATCTATGAGAGAATCTGGCCAAACATTAAAAAAAAAAAAAAAAGCCATGAGTACTTCATATCAACTTATTGACTTACCCACTATGCACATACATGATATTAAAAATAAAACTTCAAGGAAAGATTTTGATTGGCTTGGGACACTTGACCAAGAATTAACAATTGCTAAACCAGAAAGTCAGAGTCATGAAAAAATGAATTAGTTGGAGCATTTATCTAGGGATGAAAAAATAAAGTAATTCTCCAAAGGGCCAAAGAAAGAAGAGGGGTTAGTAAAGACATGTTCATTGGAAGAATCGGTGCGAATAAAAAGAAAAAAGGAATAAGAAACATCGTTTATGGTACAAATAATGTTTAAGTCATTGCTTAGGTATGAAGACAAGATATACCTACTCTAAATACTTTGCATTATTGTTATTTCAGACCCCACAATACTAGAGTGCTTTCTTAGACAGAATTTCTAAACCATTGACAATATTCGGTAATATTTAAAGGAAGGCAAAAGTAAGAAGCTGGAAATTATATATTGTAAAATATTTGTGCAGCGCATTGTTGAAACAAACTGCTCAGCAGTCTTGTTTATTCTTGTAGTAAATATTTTGACTAGTCAATACACCTAAATACTATGGTCAAGTTGGCACTAATAGATGTAATTTATTTAAGCAAATTGACAGTAAGTTAACCAAACTTAAAAAAGAAAAAAAAATCCTCCATGGGAGAAAAAAAAAAAATTTTTCTGTTTTTACTTTGGCAGCTTAGACATACTTACCCTGAACAAGATGATGTAGTAAAAGCTATTCATTCAGCTAAAAATTAAGTAATATGATTGCAAAATGTGAATAGCACATTGCAAATTTAGTTCTTCATTTAATGCTGGAGATCACTTTTTCCACCAACATGGTTTAGTCTAGGAAAATAAAATATTAAAGAACTAATTAAGAAAAAGTGCACATCAAGGAATGTAATGAGGATAGACTTTAGTTGACCTCAAAAGAGAACAAAAGCTCAAAAGAAATTTCATAAGGTTTTAACTTTGGCAAGAGGACTACAATATCTCTGATAATTAGACTTTCAACACATTTGGATCTGCTAATTGGATCTAAGTTTTAATTAGACTTTTTATGTAACTAAGAACGACATATCATTGTATGAATTTAATCTGCTTTTACAGTTGAAACCAACAATTAGCAGGCTTTTCCAAATTATTTAATACAGAAAAGCTGACTTTTTGTTTACACTGTGATATCTCCTTCTCTTACGATATATTACGTACATTTTAGTTTTCTTAATTAAACACCTTTTGGAGAGCTCAAAGAGAAACTTGAGTTTGAATAGGAAGCACCTAAATCGTTAGTAAGGGAGACTTGCCAGTATGTTGACGACTTTGGAAGCCACAAACACAATGAAATACAAGGAAATAAATCACAGTCTTCAGGAGGAAGAGCACAAATAACCATGTGCTCCCATAAACATTCAGTTAATCAAAACAGTCTCTGAATATGACTAAAGGTTTGTCACATTTTTAAAGCATGCAAATGTGGAATAGGTTCCCAAATGTGAAGGCTCATGGATCTGCTATCAGGATTAATAGCATGACATTTCTTCCCAAGATATGCATTACAGTGTTCTCCTTGCAGCTTTGCTTCTTAAGCCGTTATCTACTAATTCAAGTCACAGCATCTCTCTTTTCTCCTTATTTCTGAATTGAGAGTCATCCATTTTTATCCTGTTGTGATTTATAAGCAGTAATTTTAAAACCGGGAGCCCTCAGATTTGGATATTACAAGAGATAAGAACTACATGAGGATGTAAAATTAAACCAGTATTTTGGAGAGTAAAGAGCAGTGAATCATAGGGAGACGTTAAGGGAAAGGCTGCTGCCAACATTTTCCAAGCAAATTGATAGCACTGACAAAAAAGGGAAATGATACTGTTTTATGTGTGAATACTTGACAACAACAAAGCCATATATATGATTTTTCCTCAAATAAAAGCAGTAATCCTTCTAACCACATTAAAAATCTTCTGTTTTTTCCCCAGTGAAAGCAGTATAAGATCTAATTAAAACTATGGAAACTGTAAGAAAATCTAACTTTTGCAGTATTGATATATTAGAACAGACGTTATGCTAGAATTATATGTGCTATTATTTTTCCAATTAGTGCATTACTGGGACTGCATGTTTGGTGTATTTATAACTCCTCATTAAGTCAAATGTCCTCAGCAAGTCTCGTAAAACACGCTGGGTACTGTCATATCCATATGATGATGTTTAAAAGCAGGAAATGGCATTTCTGATTGCTTCATTTGCTATTGAAAAGGAAAACCTGCCCCGGGCCCTTCCTGTATCAATTATACCAGATGTATCACACAGTTCTCTGAAAGATCTATACATAGGTCATTGGACTGTTCTTCAGGCAGAAAAGTGACTAAGCTATTTTATCTTTCAGCTTGGGTGCTGGAATCCTGTCACAGGGCTGAATGGGTCACTGACTGACAAGAAACTGGAGAATAACATGCGTGGAGTGGTTCTCCGTGTGGTGACCGTTCTGGTAAGTGAGATCCAAGCCTTGTGGTTTTGCCTTCTAAAGGTTAGTTTATCCTTCATTTCTTTATGTTTTATTAACTGATACCATCATCTTAAAAGAGATTTAAGAAATCTTGATGCTGTTCTAAGATATTTTTATTGGTTACATTTTTCCAGCCTTCGGTTTATGTAGATCAGAATCAGGTTTTTGCAGGCTTTTCTTTTAATTACAGTGCTTTTGTCAGTAGCATTCTTAGACATGTTGTGCTTGATTTCCTCCTTCCACAGTTTCCTACACATGCTAAAGTGAGGGTATGCTTCAGGCATTCTCTCACTGAAACCCTAGAGTATACATGAATGTAGATAACCATTCCAAACAAGGGTAATTTGATTAAAGTTGTACATTCAGTAACACTAAAACACTAGCAGACTAAGCCAATATTTTTCTTGGAAGAACCTACTTCAACAGAAAGACCATCCAATTGTTGAATCAATATTTATTGAGTATAAACTGTATTCAAGCTCAGTGCTGATTACTGGGGACACTGATAAATAAAATAGATATGATTCTCTTTATAGTGCTTATCATTTAGTGATTCTATGAATATTAAATGGATTATACTTGTGAAATAATTCCATTAACTTGTTAAAAATTCAATAAATGGTAACTGTTATTAATTTACACATTATTATTTTCTTTCACAATAAACATATGAAATAAGATATTAACAGAGATATTCTTAAACAGTAAAATACTCAGATGGGTACTGTGTAAATAGCCATAGAGCATGGAGACATGCATTCTCCCTGGCTATTTCAATGTGCCTGACCTTGTGCTACTTTATCGTACATTTCAATCCTAATAGTCCATAGTTCTTAACTTTATTTTCCTTCAGGAAAGCTTACTTATTTTTAAATTTGAAAAAGTCTTTCTAGTAGACTAAACAAATTACAGAATTAGTAAACATGAGAAGCAGTCTGTTTTATATGTTAATACTAATTGGGTGTTTAGTAAAATTTATAATAGCAACATCTGCCCTTTGTACATTGTTTAATACAAATTAAGTAGACTCAACATAATTTTCTAGTATAAAAAAATCTGTGATATTCTCTATAAAAGGAAATTCAAATGAGTAGTTTACCCCTTTATGATGCCTATAATTTATTTCTAATTATTGCTTTAATATGATTTTCACTTTTTGGCAAATAATTTTAAAAAGCTTGTTTAACACCTGTGTTATACAATTGAGTATTTCCTTTGTAACGTGCAAAAAAATATGTGTATGTTTCATAAGTATCTTTAGAAGTATTTTGTCTTAACAGGTACTTACAGGTTATACAAGGCAGAACTCTTTAATGCAGTTTCCTAACAAAGTACTAGAATTTCATCTGTTTGTAGTATAAATAATAAGATGACTAATCCATACACCTACATGTCATCTTATAGGTATATACATATACCTGAAGGTATGCATAGAATCTTGTTGGGTAGATGTACACATAACAAAAAGCAAACAGCTAAGATGTATTAAATATTTACTATATGCCAGAAACTCTACTAATTCATTAGCATATAAAACCTTATTCAGTCCTCACAATATTTCTAATAAATAGATAGTATTCTGATCCCAAGAATGTGGTAAAACAAACTGAGACATCCAGAGATTGAATAAAAATGTGGATGATTACACAGATTAAGTAGCAGAGAATGTAGGGATTCAAATCCAGGAAGTCTGACTTCAGACTTTTTAACCTCTTCCTTCCTAGCATTATATTATACTCTCTCTAGTCTTATTGTGGTAAGTGTGTGAACTGAGGTAGTTACAGGATTTTACTTGATGTGAGTGTTGGAAATGCTTAACCCTGAATAAGATGAAAGTGAATTTTATTGGGAAAGCTTCATAAGGTCAATTATTTTAAATTCCTTTCCTGGCTGAACAAAATGACTGCTATTTTGTACACGAAATGATACTCCTTCACACAATGTTAATTCCTGCATGCCCCAGTCTCACCTTTATGACTTACAGAGGTGTGATCAACAATATAGTGAATTTGTGATCAGACAATATAGTGAATGTTTAAATAAAAATAAAATTATTTCAGTAAAAAACACATTGCCATTAATCACCCTCAACATATTCCCCCTCACTTCAAACACACTTATCCCATTGTTCTTGCCACTTTCAGAAGCAGTTCAGGAAGTCTTCTTTCATGAGTGTCTTTAGTTGTGCTGTCATGGCTGACTCAATGTCCTGAATTGATTCAAAACATTTACCTTTCATGGTCCTTTTGACTTTGGAGAAGAGCTACAAGTCACACGGTGCCAGATCTGGTGAATAAGGTGGATGAGGACACACTGCAATGTTTTTATTTGTCAGAAATTGCCATACCAGAAGCAATGTGTGACATGGATTATTGGCATATGGAGGATGATGTATGGCACACTTTAAAACACAACGTCTTTGAACCATAGCTCACACTCGACTGACTGCACAAAACAAGTTGAAACTTGTCACACACAGTTACTAAGGTTTGATGCACCACTTCCCGTGTTGAGGATCCCTGCCTTTCCATTGGATGGCACTGGGCAGCAGCATTTACTAAATTTTGTGATCACAGTGGAAAGGCTCCATGTCACTTCTGGCACGGCAATTTCTGTCACATAAAAACATTACGGTGTGTCCTCATCCACCTTATTCACCGGATCTGGCACCATGCAACTTGTGGCTCTTCCTCAAAGTCAGAATGATTCAGGACATCGAGCAGCCATGACAGTGCATCTAAAGACACTCACACAAAAGGACTTCCAGGACTGCTTCCAAAAGTGGCAAGAACGATGGGATAAGTGTGTTCGAAGTGAGGGGGAGTATTTTTACAGGGATTAATGGCAACATGCCTTTTACTGTAATATATTTTTTTAATTTAAACATTCACAGTGTTTGTTGATCACATCTCATATAAATGGTCTCTGTTTCCTTCAAGCTTAGCCTGCATGGATCCCAAATATGGTTAGTGAGTCAAGCTATGGAAACCGTCTATTCCTCTCAAGTCTTTTGTGATGCAATATGGACTTACCACTTGGATGCCCAGTTGAGTAAAAGGTTGTGACACTTATCACACTCCCATAATACACAGCCATTGTTCTTAATAATTTTGCAGGGTTCCTGGTTCTTCATGTAATTCCTATTTGAAATGGAAACTTTTTTGTGTGTGTAAAAATTTAATTACTGTTAGACTCCACCTCTAAACTGTAAGTACCAATAATACACAAAGTTAGTTTTCACTTATGTCTGATGTATAGAAGCAGGTCAGTAAATATGTGTTGAGTAAACAAGTTAAAATGTTCTGATAGTCTGAAGGTGTGTGTGTGTGTGTGAGAGAGAGAGAGAGAGAGAGAGAGAGAGAGAGAGAGAGAGAGAGAGAGAGAGAGAGAGAGAAGGAAAAAAGGGGAGGAAAAGAAAAGAAATAAAGAACTATATGTGTGATTATAAAAATGAGAACAGGAATGGACACAAGACTAAGCCTAAATAAGTAGTCGTAGGATTCTTTATTCTTTGATTTCTATCCATTAAGTCCAAATTTCTAAGAGGGATGACAAAGGATTATCCTATTATTAAATCTTTTGATGTAGTTGATACTAGGAAGTGACTTAACCCATTCACAATGTGTTCAAATAACTATGTGCTTTTAAGGCAAAGAAGTAGAAAGTTTTAACTCAAAACATCAAGAATTGTTCATATTATGAAACAGCAAGCCCACTTTTGATGAGAAGTTACAAATAATATAGAATCATTAAAATTCCCTTGGTCTTAGAGCAGTCATTGTTTGCCTTTTGATCCACAATATTTCCATTTCCACGTGGACTGATATTTCAATATCCATGGTCCCACAATCTGTGGGAAGCACAGAAGTAGACAAATTCAGAAAAAAATGAATAAAGGGGAAAAAGACTAAAACAGAGTTCTATTGTGTATGTCACGATCTTCTAAGGAAACAGCACTCCAAATAGAAGGAAAAAACCTACCTCTTTACTTCTCTTAGATTAATTTTAAAAACTTAATATGCTTATATTAAATACAGATAAAAAGTAAATTAGTGTTTTTGTTTTATGGTTTTTTTTTCATATTAAGGAACACTGTGATTGACATGTAGGCAACAGATTCTCAATTTGCATAATATACATGAAAGCATGAAAGTTAGACATAGTAATTTCTATATGGCAGTGTAAGATCAAGCAATGTCCTTAGTTTCTCCTGGATATACCATTTAACAAAGGAGTAAATAATATGCAATTAATTTTCTTATTGGTACTTAAGCCTATTTCATTGCCTTTTCTTCACCTCATCTCCTCTCTTCAACACACTCATATTCAAAAGCATTTGGCATATACTGCAAAGAGTACTAGATTTATAGTCAAAAGGTTTAAGTTTCAGATTTTCTGCTTAATGGATCATTGAGCAGAAACCAAGGAGCTATTCTGATCCTTAATTTTTCTGTCTTGTAAAAAGAGGAATAATAAACCTGGCCACACAGCATAATTGTGAGATTAAACTATGAGAAAGCAGTTAGTAAAGTGCAGAGTGTTTCTAAATATGTTATCATCTCTGCAGCAGAAAAAATTATGTATAAATTAGCTAAAGAAAAAAAATGAGCATGAGTGATCATGAAAGCATAATTAATCATTGTCATCAATCTTTAGATTTTTGTGGGAAACTACTGAAATGACCCTAAGGCAGACAAGCAAACATAAACTGCAGAATCATGACTTTTAGGCTCACTCACTGTTACCTTAATTTAAAAACATGCTAATGAAAACCACAGCAGCCCTCCTGCTAGTGAAGCTTGTGCTTCTTATGGGAAAAATGAACAAAAATACCTGGTACCAAAAAAAACACACAAAAAAAAAAACCAAATTGTAAACTACAAATTTCTAAAAGTCTGTATGTCTATTATATTGTATCATCGGAATTGTGTTTGGTTTTCAGCTAGCTTTAAATAGACTGTATATATTAATGCATAACTAAGAAAATACTAATAGTAATATCCCTGAAATGTAATATCCCTAAATGTCATTGTGCTACATTTTTTGCTAGGGTCATTGACAAAGTTTATGCTCCTTGAAGACCTTCAGCATTTTGAACCACCACAGAGGTTCAAGCATTGCTGAGGGCTCGGGGTTTGAGCTTCCTGAACCTAGAGGGAAATTTAGGGGCTGGGAAAGTAAGCTTGAACAGAAGCTTTACTCGGCAGTACTCAGAGCAAGGAGATGGGGAGGGAATTGATAGAGTTGATGGCAAGCTCTGGTAGCTCCCACAGTGGTGTGTGAAGAGAGCTCCTTTGCAAGAGTCAATAAATAATAAAGTTTGGTTCACAGCTCCAGGCAAGAATGACAACTCTGGCTGAGAAAATGCCCAGTGGCATTTATTTATATAATAATATAAAATAAACTGAAAGTCACAATAAAATATGGTAAATGTCATGTAATAATTACTACATTGGAAGTATACAGTATAGCAGTATGGTTAAGAACACCTCCCCTAAAGTAATTCCACTTCTAAGATGGCAGGGTGAGGAATTGCATGGACCCATTCTTTAGCAAAACAAGCAAAGTTCCAAAAAACTAACTAACTAAATAAAACAAAACCATTTAAAGTCTCTGGAAATTTCCCTAAGGGCATGACACTATTCAAGACAATATACTAAAACCCAGTAAGAACAACATGAATCTATGGCATCTGAGCCTCATCCTGGCCCTTCCCCTTCCACACATCCTCTGTGCTGCTCAGATAATGGAAACTCCACTCCAAGCAGGTTTGGCCAAGAAGACAGGTCTCCCTCTCTCTTAAATTCCTAATGAAGGCTTATCTCACCTGGAGAGACAGGCTGCTAGCAGTTCTCATGCCCTTCAACTCAAATTTGAAGAGGCTAAATTCCTGGTGAATATAGCCAAGAATTTGGGGGCTTCCTTTTTCCACCTAGCCCCAACCCAAAGGATGCAGTCTCTATTCCAGGTGTAGCAGGCCTAGAATAGGGGTCTTTGATCACCATCACTCCAGTTTGCTCCAAGGGGAGAGGTTCCAAGTCAATGGAGTCAAGTAGAAAAGACCAGAGGCTGCCACATAACCCAGTACCCAGAGTAGTTGCATGAAGATTTTGCCCAGGGGACAAGCAGTCTGTAAGAAAAAAGTACAGTTAAGCATTCTCCAATTATTTGAAACAGAGGATGAGGAAGTTCAAGTCTAAGTCTCCTCTTAATTAAGAGCAAAAAGCTAAATCCACAGCCAGAGAGTTCACCAGAGAAAACCAGGGAAAGAGTTAACTAAGAATATCCCTCCTGGAATCATGACAATTTTTAAAGTCTGACCTCAAAAATGACCCCTACTCAAATTTATTTCCTTCAAACTACTAAGCAAACCAAGGACATTGTTGAGAACAATAAAGCAATCAGCCAGTAATTAGTGAAAATTAATGGCTTAAAGACTTAATGAATATGACACAATATGTACATGGACATAAACATCCTCAACATATCAAACTGACTGTAGAAGTATAAAAACGGAATTATTCACCATGACCAGGTAGAATTTATCCCAGGAATACAGGGTTAATTCAATTTATGAAAATCAATGTTATATAACATATTAATTAATGAAGGAATAAACCCACATGATCATCTCAATCGATGTAGGAAAGAATTTGATATATTCAATAGCTTTTCTTGATTAAAAAAAGAAAGAAAGAAAGAAAGAAAGAAAGAAAGAAAGAAAGAAAGAAAGAAAGAAAGAAAGAAAGAAAGAAAGAAAGAAAGAAGCACTCAACAATCTGGTAATAGAAGGGAATTTCCTAAACTTGATAAAAACCATGTATAAACCCATAACTAACATCATATTAATGATGAAAGACTGAAAACCCTCTCTAATCCTCTATATGCAATAACAAGACAAGGATGTCATTTCTCACTATTTCTAGTCAACATTGTGCTAAATAAAATTCCTTTTATTTAATTTCCAGCACAATTAGGCAAGGAGATTAAATAAAAGGAATGATATTATAAAGGAAGAAGTAAACTATCTCTATTTGCAGATAACATAATCTTACATAGAGAAAACCCTAAAGAGTACACACACACACTCACATTATTAGAGTTAATAAATGAGTTCAACAAGTTTTTAGGGTAAAAATCAACATACTAAAATCAATTGTATTTCTCTACACTAGAAATGAAAAATCCAAAAAGGAAATTAATTAATAATTTCCATTTAAATATATCAAAACAATAAAATAATTAAGAGTAAAATTAAAAGAACTGCAATATTTGTAGACTGAATGCTACAAAACATTGTTGAAAAATTTTTAAGTCCTAAATAAATAGAGAGCTATCATGCAATCATGTATGCAAAGAATCAATGGTAATATTCTCCAAACACATCTATGAAATCCCTATTCAAATTCAAGTTTTTGTTTCTTTTTTTTTTTCCACGATTGACCAGCAGATCCTATAATTCACGTGAAAATACAAGAAAAGCAGAAAAAACCTACCCATTCACACACAAAAATCTTGAAAAAAGAACAAATTTGGAAGAGTCACACTTTTCAATTTCACAGCTTACGAAAGTGCTGTAGTAATCAAAACAGCATCATACTGGTTTATGACATTTAGATAAGTGGAATAGAATTGAAAGTCCAGAATTAACCTACATAGCTATGGTTAATCAATTTTCAACAAGAGTGTCATGATCATTTAGTGGGGAAAGTATAATCTTTTCAACTAGATACCCACCTGTGAAACAATGAGTCTAAACCCCTGCCTCAAACTATGTACAAAAATTAATTCAAAATGGATCACAGACTTAAATGTAGGATCTGAAACTACAAAACTTTTAGTAGAAAACATAGGTGTAAATATTTGTAGCTTTATTTTGATGGTAGATTCTTATATATGACACTCAAAGCACACAAAAAATGATACATTAGATCTCATCAACATTAAAAATGTTTGTCTCAAAGAATAGAATCCAAAAACGTGAACAGACAACCCACAGCATGGTAGAAAATATTTGCAAATCATATATATCTAATAAGGGGTTTGTATTTAGTATATATAAAGAATAATAAAAACTCAATATGAAGAGGAAAAATAAGCCAATTAAAAATAGGCAATGGCTTTGAACAATTTTTCCAAGAAGGTATATAAATGGTCAATAAGCAAATAAAAAGATTTTTAACATATTTTGCCATCATGGAAATGAAAATCAAAACTACATGAGCTACAACTTCACACCCACTAGGCTGGCTATAAACCAAAAGGACAGATAATAACAAATTTGGGCAAGGTTGTGGAGAAATCGGAACCCCCAAACATTGCTGGTGGGAATGTAAAATAGTGCAGCTGCTTCAGAAAACAGTCTGGCAGTTCCTCAAATGGTTAAATACAACGTTACTATATGACTCAGTTTCTATTCTAGATATAATCCCAGAAGAAATGAAAACATATGTCCACACAAAAACATGTACACAAATGTTCATAAGAGCCTTATTGATTATAGCAAAAAAGTAGAAATAGCACAAATAACTATCAGCTGATGAATTGATAAATAAAAATGATACACCCATAAGATGAAATATTATCTGGCAATAAAATGAAATTAAGCACTGATAACATGGTACATGGATGAACATTGAAAATATGCTAAGTGAAAGAAGCAAGTCATAATACATCACATATCATATGACTTCATTTATATGAAATATCAAGAATAGACAAATGTATAGGGATAGAAAGTAGATTAGTGATTATCTAAAGCTGGGGGAGACTAGGGGCTTGGGAGATGGTGGATAATAGGAATTGGATTTCTTTTGGGGGCGATAACATTCTAAGACTGATTGCACTGATGGTAGAACATGCCTGTGAATATACTAAAGTATTAAATTTACACTTTGAACAGGTGAATTATATGGTATGTAAATTATACTCAATGAAGCCATTAAAAAGAACAGAGTCTGGATCAGACCATATTTAAATCCTCAAATCTACCTGTGAATTTAGACCACGTCTTTAAACTCTCTACAATTCTGTTTCTTCATCGTAAAATGGAGATAATAATATTATCTACATCATAGAGCTATTGTGAAAATTAAAGGAACTAATGCATGCAAAGAACAAAGGACTTCTAACAGAGCTTGGCACATAAGAAGTGCAATATATAGGTCTTAGTTCTTATTATGCATAAACTTTAAGGGAGGACATAAAATAAGCATCTCACTATTGGGGAAGGTAGTGGGAGAGGCTTAAAGGATGACACAAATTTGTTTTGACAGATGAGCAGGGATTAGGAAGGCATAGACAAAAGAGAACAAATATCCAACAATGTAAAGAGTACACGCAAAAATATGCAGGTATCAAGAATTTAAAGCATCCTAAAGGTAAATTTTAATGTCACCTGAAGTAAGTGAAATAGAAATGCAGGAAATTCCAGCAGTCTGTGTGTAAGGCATTCCTTTTTAAGATTCCTTTAGAGACAATTCAATTAGAAATTTGTCAGTGAAAATGAGGTTAGCACTACGTAGTTTAGATAATATACAGTTAAAAATACCATTGCTACAATTTTGACCTAGCCTAAAACTTAAATTTAATGGTTCTCATTTTTATTATTGAAACAATGTAATCAGTAGACATAGCTCTGTATTGTGTACATATTTTGTTGTCTCTTCTGCTGCTTGCACCCTTCTAATGTGAGAATAAAGGGAAAAATGTGATTTTTATAAATAGACACTTGAGGAAAACTGGCCTATGTAAACAATGTAATTTATAGCAACACTGGGATATATGTTCACTTCAGTGCTGACTGACTAAAATCATCATGAGAACTGATGCATGAGAATGGCTTGACAATTTCGTATTCTTTCTCATCACACCAATTCTTAAGATGATAGCTGTCATGCAGATGTGTGAGTATCACTATTGCACTGAGGTAACCTTGCATGACTCAACTTTTTTCCATTAAAAGCTGAACTCTGAATTCTTAGACTAAACAATGAATAAATATTTCAGAGATGTGTTATATAATTTACTTCTGAAAAATAGATTTACTACTTGCTTGTATAAGTTTAGGAAGTTATTTACAGAGTTATTTGCAAATTCAAAGATGTAAGAACAGTAGGTCTAAATTCACTTCCATAACTTCTGTTATATTCTAACCAGTTATATAAACTATGTTATACTTTGATTTCAGAAGAGAATTATGCCACTGCATCTGAAAGAAACCAAAGTGTTAAGGTTACCTTAAAGTTCAAAGTTATCTGTTGCCAATACAGTAATTTTAGCATAGTTATACCACAAAAATCAGTTCTATACACAATTCCTCAGAAATGTACATGAATATAAACATAAAAATGAGAGAGATGCTTTTGGTATAGATTGTACTTTTTAGAGCTACAAAGGAAAATATTAATAAATTAATAACCATTAAAACTTACTGATAATGTTACCAGCTAACATTTAGGGCACACTCCTAGTCAATCTTATTCTTAGTATTTTAGTATACCCAATCTTCATGGAACCCTCAAGATTATTATTTGCATTGCATAATATGGGTGAGTTCTAGAGCTAGTTAAATAACTTCTTCAAGTTACGTTTGTAATAAAAAATAAGCATTGAATCCTTGTTTGTCTGCTTCCTCCCCTCCCACTCCACCCTCACCCATCCATGAGGAAATAACAGGAGCTGACGTAAATTCCTGTTATGAATAACTAGAAAACTGAGCAAAATATGAAATAAAAAGAAAAACTTTCAGACATTAGTCAACAGTTAAAAAAGGATTTTCATTCCTAAGAGGTTAGATACAACTATATGATCCCAACAATCACCCCCGATTTCTGACTGCTGGCAATTTCCATACTGAAGGCACAGAGACAGAGATTGTCGCCCTTGCTGAGTTAAGAAATTAGAGATCAAAGTTTGGGAAGGTTGAGGTGGTTTGCGTTTTTTGGTACATGTTCTAGACAAGAAGGAGCTATCTAGGAGACTACTTGCAGAAATTTGCATAGCGGTCCTTTTGAGTCTTGGCTGAGTACTAGGTTATACATACGCATATACAGAGAAAGTCTACAAAGCTGGACAAAGAATGATAGGAAGCAGATCAATTTCTAAAGCTCGCATATAATGTAGAGACTTTTGAGAAAGGTTTAAGTTGGAGGGACGTTACTGTACCAAGACTTTAAAAGAATGTATAGAAATCAGGTATTTATCTTTGAGCTATGTAGTAATTGATAGCTATTTAGGTGAGCAAACTTGTATAGTTATAAAGTAGGATACTTCCTCACATCTTGCTGTTTCAGTGTTTTCAATGTTGCCTTGACCTCTCAAAGGGTCCAGCTTTTCATTAGGTAGATGCATATTCATCTGCCACTTTTGACTGCCAATAGCACGTAGATGTTGCTGTTTTGCAGGTGACATACATTAGTACGGGGCGAACAGATGCTAAATATAAGTCACAGGAAATTATTCTTACTTACATCTTAGAAATCTTCCCAATCAACAGGGGAAAACAATGTTTTCAATTAAAATGTAAAATTAGATTTGTTTAGAAAGGAAATGCATTTTTAAAAAGCCTTGCATGCTTTCCAGTCCCTCTCCAAGAGCCAAGGAGTCAGATGTCAGCCTTATCAATGAGCTAGCTGGGTCTTAAGTGGGATTTGGATTCTTTCAAAGGTACAGATACAAATTTTGACCAATAGGGGACAATTTATCAAATCACTCTCCATGGCACTCAATGGGACTCTAAGGTAGGCTGAAATGAGGAGAGATACCTCCAAAAAGCACCCAACGTGGGAATAGTTTACTCATCTGTCAGCTTCTAGAACACGAACAGCTATTAAAATTCAGCTCCCTCTGGGGAAGTAGGAGGCAGTGAAGGAGAGAAGCACCATACTGCATGGAGGTCCCTGAAATGGAAAAGCTGGTCATGGAAAGGAATGGAAATGCACACTGTTTTAGAATACACACCCCTTGGGTTTTTTTAATGATCAGTGGAAATACAAAGAGGTTTGGGTTTTAAGGTGCCATTTCACAGCATCTCCAAGTAAACTCTGTGCTAATTAGTTTAACCTGGAAAAAAAAGGCCATCACACTGGAAACTGAATTTGTGATTCTTGTACGTTTAAAATCTTTCAGCAAGCAAATTCACATTCTCTAGGTGAAGGAAGTTAGCATGAGGAAATGAACTTCAATTTTTTTAAGGCTTTTTTATTTGGTAGGTTTGAAGGTTTTTTTGTTTGTTTGTTTGTTTGTTTGTTTGGTTTTTTGGTTTGTTTTTTTCTCTTTTAACCATTACTAGTGGCACAATTTTTGAAATGGAAACATTAAATTTTCATACTAATTTTTTTTCCATTAATTCTTATTCAGGGTAATGTACTCTGCAGTTCAATTAAAAATAACAAGATACTATGCTGTTCTGAGCCAAATGAAATCTCTAAGACCATGGTCAATGAAGCACTCAAGAAAATGAAGTATTGAGGCTGACTGGTCTGCAATCTACTGGGGAATAAAGAAGCAACCGATTAGCGTTTGAAAGCAAGGTCTTTTACTTTTTTAAAAGTCAAAGACCCATCAAGAACAAAGAGTTTGAAAAATATTTCACCTTTGCTTTATGAGTCTTTTCAAAATTTTAAGAATGACCTTTGGTCATCAGCACCAAGAACTAAACTGCATTTCAATACATATACAGTAATGTTACATTTTGGAACACTCTTAGAGTAGTATCTGCTAAGGAATACAAGAATAAGTAGCACCAGTGTTTTGTTTTTGTATTTGTGTTTTTTTTGTTTTGTTTTTGTTTTGTGACATTTCCTAAGTGACATTTTCTCCATCTTATGAAGGATCCCATAGGAGTAAGTGTTAGGGCTGGGTTTAGGCTCAGCATTCCAATTTATTATGCAATAAAATAATAGCAATGGGAAAAAAAAGTTTCATACTGCTTTATATTTTCTAGTAAATTGTAGGACCCTCTCTCTAATTCATTAACGTGTATCCCAATAATTAATTCAACACTGTAGTCCATATCCACCACCCTGATAAGAGCTGGCACAGAAGTCATTTTTAAGTGCCTTATTATTAATTTTAATGACATTTCTAGTAATCTTTCATGTGCTTATTAATTTTTGAAACAGACTATTGTCTTTGGAGGTTTAAGTTCAGACTTCTCTACATTCTGTAAATCCCCACAGATTTGTTTCTTGCTTTTAAATATCAGCACCTTCCTGCTTTCTATCCTTATGTTTCCTCCCTCTCTACAGGATATCTTTTCTTTTAAGTTTCCCACTGTGCTTCATAATAAAAATCAAAAGAAACAGGTATAGCCTTCAGAAAGCATTCAGGTCACTAGAAATAAAAAAAACTGTTACCTTATTCTTAAAACCTTAAATCAGGCAGGTCAGTATCAGAAATATTGAGTGTAGTTTCTACAAAGGGTATAGAGTGGGGTTAGTGAAATTATTGTGTATCTTGTTCTCTCCAGATCTCCTTTTATAAAAAAAAGTTGTTCAGGAAAAAGTCTTGATACTGTTAGGTAGAAAAGTTTTCCTCTACTCTTTTAGGTTTGATTGGTTGGGGGCCTGTGAATTAACTGGCAATAGACAGATTAACAGGAGAAAAGTCAAGGTTTATTTACATGTGCACAGAGAAGTCACTCTAATAAAGAACTTGCTGAATGCCCAGAAGTAAATGTTTGTATACCCACTTAACAAAAAGAGGAGGGTTAGATCTTGTTTCAGGAGCAAAGTATGGAAGGGTCCTCTGTGTTTGTGTGTGTGTGTGTGTGTGTGTGTGTGTGTGTGTGTGTGTGTGCAGGCAAGCTACTGTGAATGAGAAGCCCATCTCCTTCCTGGAGTTTTCAGTAAATGCCCTTGGGAGTAGAGTTAATGGGAGCTGTATCTTTAGGAGGCTCTGCTTTAGTCAGATAAGAGAAGTTCAGATAAGATTTCAGATTTTACTTTAAAGTAATTTTTATATAAAAATTACGATCCCATCAGTATGCTGACTAAAACTGAAGTGTGACTTAGCAAAAGAAGAACAAGAACACGTAAATAGCTCTGCTTTAAGAGTGAGCATAGGTTGGAGAATATAGAATGGAGAAAGCAAGAGATTGATTTTTATACCACCATGTGTTAAAAGACTGTCGTGTAAGTTCTTTCCCTTGTATCTACTATGTAGTTTCTATACCTGCTCCCCAGTAACCCCAAACACACATACATACACAAATGTTAATGAAGGCAGTCTGAATTAATGGTTAAGAATGCAGGCTTTAGCATCAGACAACACTAGATCCAAATTTCAATCTTTCTTACCATCTTGTAAGGCAGGCATCTTGTATTCATCTATTTTACTACCAAATCTCAGTTCTCTCATTTGTAAAATGACAATAACAATACCAGAGTATTCCAAGAACTAAATGAGTTGATGAATGTAAAGTGATAAGGATGACAGGCATAATGTAAAATTTTTATTGTTGTTATTTTTCATTTGCTTCCTCCCTTAACCTGAAAAATGTTCTCTGAATAAAACACATTCTTTGACCCCGAATCCCCTTTATTCTACTAATTCTTTGTCATGCAGTGGTCTCAGACTTCAGCTCTTTCTCCCCTTCATTATTTATTTTTATCCTTAAACCACTGCCTTCAGTTGGTTTCTGTTTTGATCTCTCCAAAGGCACTGCCTTTCAAAAGATCGTCATGATCTCCTACTTGACAAATGAAATTAAGTGCTTTCCAGTTGAGATCTCTCTGGACTTCTCACCCACATGAGAATCCGCCAGCAACTTGCTCCTCTTGAAACCTTGTGTTTTTTTTTGCATTCTTCTCCAGTGCCTTCCCCTGATTCCTTTCTGCCTTCTCTTCCTGCTGCCTCCTTCATTGGCATCTCTTCTTCCAGAACTTCACCCTGACTTCATTTACTCTCTCAAAAATTAGAAACAAATTTTTATTTCCTTCCTCCCTAATGCTTGGTCTCACTGATCCAAGAGTTGAAATAAGTATTAGAATATTCAATGACAGAACTTTGAAAATGTGGAAAACAAAAAATTAACAATGAAATCATCTCTACTTCCTCCATTAAAAACTGACTAATATATTTCAGTATGTGTCACTAACTAAACAAAACTAAGTTACCTTATTCATGAAAATGGAAATAATTATGGTTCTAAACTAATAGCAGTATTGGACATATATATGCAGAAAGTGCCCAGCATACAGTAAGTCCTACATGAATGTTATATATACATGAATATATATACATGTACATGTATATATGAATATACAATTGAATATATATATATACTTACTCATGAAAGTGGAAATAAGTATGGTTCTAAACTAATAGGAGTATTGGGCATATATATACAGAAAGTGCCCAGCATACAGTAAGTCCTACATGAATATGTTTGCTGCTATTATTATTACATATATATATATATATATACAAATTTTAAACATGCATGCAGCTATAGACTGAATATTTGTGACCCCCCCCAAAATTCAGATGTTGAAGCCTAATCTCCAATGTGATGGTATTTGGAGGTGGGACATTGGAGAGTAAGTAAGTAGGTCATGAGGGTGGAACCCTCCTGAATGAGATTAGTGCCCTCATAAAAAAAGACATGAGAAAGATGATCTCTCCACTCTCTGCCCTGTGAGACAAAGGAAGCAAACTCTCATCAGACACTGGATCTGCCATGACATTGATCTTGGACTTTCTAGACTCCAAAACTGTAAAAAAATAAATGCTGTTTAAGCCACCCAGTCTGATAATTTGTTATAGCAGCTGTACTGACTAAGACACACACACATGGATAGTTTTGTACATTTTCTTCCCATTTTAGCAATAAACACATGAATATTTTTAATGTAAACAAACATTTTTTTTGTATAGCAGATAATAGTTATTTTTTGGGGTTTTTTGTTTGTTTTTTGTTTTTAGCAGTTAATGAATTATCTTTACAATTGCCTCAAACTTCTATTAATTTATTGAAGGTTGTATTTATTCCCAGCATCCAACTGAAACTCAACATTTTTATTTCTCATTTACTGAAATATGTCAGAAAGCAAATGTAAGTAATGTTTTTACAGTGATATTTTTAATTTCTCTAGAAGACAAAGAAAAATAAACCAGTCCCAAACTTTGAAATGTCATTCTTTGAAAAAAATCTAAGGCCTAATTTTGAACAGATGACCATGTACCAGGCACTGAGACACTGAGGTTGACAACCGAATATACTGTGTAGTAGTCTATCATACAGATACATATTTTTGTATAAAATCATTACTTAATTATTGAGCATTTAGTTTGTTTTCAAATTTTCACCAGAGAAGTTGCAATGAACATTCTTTTAGATACATGCATGTTTTCATTTCTAATTATACTACTTAATTAGATGTAAAATAACCAGAAAAAAGATTATGAAAATTTGAAGGTATTTGCTTTTCTACTATAAATTTTGTGTTTTTGAAAAGCTGTACCAATTTTAACTCACGTAAGTGTACAAGAAAGCCCATTTCTTTACATGCGTGGTAATAAACATTAACATTCTTTTTCATCCTTGGCAGTCACATGAGCAATAAATAACTGATTTTAATTTGTATGTACCACAGGTTGTTAAGAGAGCAAAAAATAAATAATTCACCTATTGAACTCTGTCCTTTTAAACTATAAGCTTTAAAAATAATGATGATTTTAATGATTATTTCCTCTAATAAGTATTATTTCTCTTAATTGATTACATGAGTCACACATATTTAGGAAAAATACACATTTTTCATGCTTCTTTCTGTTAAATTTGAATGTTAATTAACTTTGTATTCAGTGCTCTAGGTTTTTACAAAATTCTGTCTTTGATTTTGTATTGAACATTCACCTTGAGGAATTTAGTGTATTGATTGAAAGTTGTAGTTCCTCTAATAGAATTATGATATATACTCCAAATTAAATCAATCAGGGAGAATCTCAGAAATTCATATTCTTCTGAAGACCAATGCCTCCACTGAGAATCTCCAGGAAGTATAGCATAGCATTACATCATTTCTCACTATATATTTATAGCCCCACATTCAACATACCAGCCAATCCCATCAGCTTCTATTTTCGAAAACACTGAGAATTCAATTATTCCTCATCAAATCCATTTTTCTACCAAGTCAGCTCACTTCTGGTTTATTGCAAACGATTCCTAACAGATCTCCCAACTTCTGTCCTTGCCCCATCCAGTCTATTGTCAATAGTAACGGTCAATTGTCTAGTAAATCGTGAAGCACATCCGATCACATCTGTCCTCTGCTCAGAGCACATATGATTGTCCATCTCAGAGGAAGTAACAGCTGATCAGCACAGCGGCTTAAAGGACCTGTTTCAGCTCCACCCGACATATACTCTTTACCTCTCAGACATTTCCTGTCTGGCCAAGCTCCTCGGTTCCTGCCACATCAGTGTCCCTTCTGTCTCTTAAACATGTCAGAGAAACTCCTGCTTCATACATTTACATTTACTCTTTCTTCAGTTTGTAATGCTTTTTCTACAGAGGCTCTTCCTGATTGAAGGTACAACCCTGTCTCATGTGCAATTTTTTTTCTCGTTATTTGCTTAATTTTCCTCCACAGTACTTACTATCATCTGGTATAACATATATATTATTTATTTTGTTTATTATCTATCACTCCCTTTGTAATGTAGGTCTAGAAGGATAGTCTGTTTATTTTCTGTTTTGTTCATTCTCGTATTCTTAGCATGTGCCTGGCATTAACATTCTTTTGAATGACTGAATAAATATCTGAAGTTCTGTTGTTTTCCTATAGGTAATGTAATATTATTTTAGATTACAATACCACTAGGGCTAAATATTCCAAGTTTAATTTTATATGGCTTTTCACTATAGTCTGGTATTTAATTAGCCTCAGTTTATATTTATTAAATGTTTTCATATCCAGACAGAGAGTAAGTTGTATTATAAGGTTCCACTGACATTTATTAACATGGTAACATTAACATGTTTTTGATAATATTGTAACAGGAATACAACTATATCACCCAGAGTATGTGAACATCATCTTTATTCTGAAGTCAAAATTTTACTAAGTTCTTTAGTTAAATATCTTGTAGACTTCTGACATTTGGTATAGCCAACATAACCTATTACAGCTGCAATATTCTGTGTCTTAAAACATATTCTGAATAGTTTTTCTTGAGATAACTGCCTTTATAAAGCAATCTGTGTCTATTAAACTTTTAATAATACTTGTGGAATAAAATTGACTCTTAACACATGGCGATGCACTTGTAAGAGTCACGTAGGTGTTAAATTTAGCAAAATAATAAATATTTGAATAAGTTTAGCAAAACAATATTATCCACCACTCTTATTCAGAAAGCAAACTGAGATCTGGTATTTCTGTTTACCTATGTAATCATGTGGCCCATAAAATCTTAGCCTCCTAAAATGTATTTTTAAATGCATGCTAGGAAAAACCAATAAATGAGAACTAATATACTTAGGATTGTTGTGACTGTCTAATGTCCTTGATAACCTTGTATTCCAAGTTACAGCATCCTATATTTCTTTCAGATTGACATGAAAACAAAATGAACATCTTTTTTTGTTGTTGTTTTGCCACTCTCCATTTAGCCTCTAGGTCACTAAAATGTGATCAGTTCATGATTTGAAAACAATCTATAAAATCAGACATTTTATTTTTAAAATGAATTACCTTGTATACTAGTAGCAATAATTTTATGTTCAATTTAAAGTATTTTTTATTAAAATAATTGCTTACAATGTAGGAATCAGAAACAATATGTAAGACATGGTTATAGAAAATTGGAATGTCTTTATTTACTTCTATCATTGGTAATTTGAATCGCATTGATAAAAATATGCAAGCAAGCATTTTAAAAAATAGGTTTAGGGCTAATGCTGTCTAAACACTTGCTCCTCTATAAAAATCCTTCTTCAAAAGCTCTTTGAAAAGTGTTTTCATTGCATATCCCTGTGAATTGCTTTTCTTCTCTCCATAGAACTGCTATATTATTTTCCTTTACAACACCTAGAATTCTTTTTTCCTCTCCAGATATCCTCATGTTTGTTTTCCTATTCTGGCGTCTTGACATTTTCTTAAAAACAAATCCATACCTTTTGTTTTATAACATGTAGAAGTTTCTATTTATATATGATCTGTAAAAAGCAATGAGGCTTTCTTATAGAATAGTGATCATTAATTCTACGTATATCAAAGTTGAATGTGTCCTTCCTAAGCAAAATATAAGCTCACATTGTGGATAAAGACAATGCTTGTTTACTTCAGTCAGGAACATGTTTTATGTGGAAAATTTTTTTAAACAGGTCATTAAGAAATATTCTCACTCTCTTTTATTGTCTTTGAGTAGCAGGTGTGAGCAGCCATAAGGAATTTCCAGTGACTCATTCCTAGTAGTTTTAGCTATCCTGGTGTTCTGTGAAGCCATGCATATTAAAACCTCTTAATAGCTCTCAGTAAAGCCTTGGCAGTAGAGCTTGTCTCTTGTTCCTATCAAAGACTTCAGATGTTTTTTTTGCAAGCACTAAGACTAGCAAACAATATTGCATAGTTATTAAAATATGGGAATTAACTACAAAATCTGAAAGTTGCAAACAGAATTGTAAATCAACTACGCAATTAACATTAGATTGTTTTAAATGACTGAATACAAATTCAGAATTATGAGGTTATTATCTAATAACACAACAAGTGATGTGAATAAATCCTTGATAATATGAAAATTATCAACCACTGAAACACTCTTTCCTACAAGCAGGTCTATGGATCCTCACGCTAATGCACTTAGATTGATAAACTACAGGCATTCTGTGAAAGCTTCATTTATTCCAGTTGCTGAGGATTGTGCTTAGAGAGTCTGTCATCCAAGGGATGAGCAAATCGAAATCTGCAATTTGTTTTCATTTAATAGGCAGACAGGTTATCACCAACTCAGACTCAGTACTATTAATATTCCGTGAAACTAATTGCTGGAAAATGAATTTTAAAGGCAGTGTTTTATTATTTCCTTTTTGACTCTCTGTCCCTATAATAGAAGACTCGAAGTCATCTACACACACTTTTAAAATATATGTTAAAGAGGCACCGGCCATAATCACCTGTCATCTGCGCTGTTACAAAGTAGCCCTAGTTCTCCTTTCTGCAATTCATTCTACACTCTGCTCTCAGAAGTACTTTCTAATTATGCTAGTTCCCTTCCATAAAGCTCTAGTTCCCTGCCAAATAAGACAGAAACCCTAATACGGCTTCAGTGCCCTTCATTATCAGGCCCCATTTAACATATTTATTTTTTTGGTTGTTATTTATATTGTACTGTAACACCCATACAGAGAGAAAAAAATTTAAACCATTAATTAATGAATAATAAAGTAATATCCAGGTAATCACTGCCCAGAGCAAAAACTAGAATATTGCCATTACCACAGGAGACATCTTTCCTTGTGCATGTTTCTAACCACACCCTCCCCAGCATCCCAGAGCTAACGATCCATAGATTATCACTCCTTAGGTTTTCTTTATAGTGTCTTTACGTGGGTGTAAATCCTTCAATACATAGTTAATTTGACCTGTTTTTGAATGTTACAATAATGAAATGAAACTGTTTTCTTTGAATATTGTTTTTTTCTTTACTCACCGTTATTCTTTTAAAAGTTCATTCATGTTATTGTGTATAGCTCTAATTTCTTAAATTTTAAGCTGTTTAGTATTACATTGCATCAATATACCGTGTTATAGTTATCTATTCCGTGTTGATAGACATTTGGATATTTAGATTATTTCCAGATTTTAGCTATTTTAAACAATGCTGCTATAAATATTCTTGGACATGTATTTTGGTGCCCAAGATTCTCTAATGTTCATAACCAAAGAATGAAATTGCTAAGACATAACTATGCATATCTTCATACTAGATACATGTTTATGTAACACTCAAAAACAGGAAAAATTAACTTGCATATAAATATCTTCAGTCTCTATTAGATATGTCAAAGTGTTTTTCAAAGTGGTTGTACCAATTTAAACATTCAGCAAGAGTGAATGATAGCTCCTGTTTCTTCGTATCCTGAATGATATTTGGGATTATCAGATGACCTCTCTTTCTGCTTCTCATCTCTTTACTCTTTCTTTGGGATTTTCTATTTAGTTATTCCTTTCACCCTGGGATTAACTCTGATCTATAACCGGTCACTAATTCTTTCTCCAACTGTTTCTAAGCTGCTGATAAACTCAGTCATTAAGTTAACTTTGATCATTATCTTTTCTAATTATTACATTTCTATTTAGTTCTTTTTAAATTCTGCAATCACACTTTCTATAGTTTCCAATTTCCTGCCAATTTTTAAAAAATTACCTTTTAAACATAGTAAACGTAATGTTTATAATTATAATGCATGTGAAAATTTTAGTATCTGAGTTCTTGAAAATCGATTTCTGTCATATATTATTTCTGCTTGTTCAATTTATGAAATGTAATTTCCTTTTACATGCTATCTTTGACTTTTGCTTTGGACATTGCATTCAAACAGTTATTTGAAGGAATAACATAAGATCTAAAATGAAAATACTTTCTACCCAGAGAGGGTTGTGTTTTATTTTCCTGTCAGACATCTGGAGTCTCTACCAGTCTTGCACCTCCTTAAATTGCATAAAAACTTGAGACAAATTATGTCATCCTAAATTTTAATTCATAGGTTGAAATTTTTGAGGTTCAAAGAGATAAAGTTGAAAATGAATTATGAAAGTCAGTTTGGGGAATGCAATCAATAATGTTGTAAAGATTTTGTAGGGTATTCGATGGACACTTGTCTCATTAGGGAGACCACCTCAGGGATGATGTAGATACCTGATCACTGCACTGTACACCTGAAGCTGAACTTGAACAATAATGAATGTCAACTATAATATATATATATATATATATATATATATATATATATATATATATATATATATATTTGCAAGAAGCGGAGTACAACATTAGGAATAGAGACAGTGGAAATGTGATGGCTGTGTGCGATGTCAGAGGGGTAGTGGATGGGTGGAGGGTGGTTGTCACTGTGTGAGGAATATAAATAATAAGTGTTTAACTATTGTTTTGTGTACCTGAAACTAATAAAAAACAAAAACAAAACAAAAAGAAAATGAATTGTGATGCCTTTCTATTCTGTAACTTATTGAGTGAACTTGAGTTAAAACTTCGATTACTAATTTTTCTTATCTGTTAAAATAATGTATAGTTGGTACTCTCCAAAATGGCATTCTTCTTCTTCTTCTTCTTCTTCTTCTTCTTCTTCTTCTTCTTCTTCTTCTTCTTCTTCTTCTTCTTCTTCTTCTTCTTCTTCGACTTTGTTGTATTTCTCTGGTGGTGTTTTTTGTTTTGTTTTGTTTTATTTATTTATTTATTTTTTAATTGGGGAATATCGGGGAACAATGTGTTTCTCCAGGGCCCATCAGTTCCAAATCATTGCCCTTCAATCTAATTGTGGAGGGCGCAACTTAGCTCCAAGTCCAGTTGCTGTTTTCAATCTTTAGTTGCAATGGATGCAGCCCACCATCCCATGCAGGAATTGAACCAGCAACCCTGTTGTTTAGAGCTTGTGCCCTAATCAACTGCGCCATCCGGCCTCCCCATTCTCTGGTGTTTCTATGTACCAGTTATTATATGTGCTACTTTTGTTTTGCTTTGTATTTTTTGGGTGCATGACTTTTCCCAATACTAGGTTATAATTAGATTTAAAGTGGCACCCATGGTTTTTCACTGTATTTCTCACTGTATTGATTATAGTAACTTGCAGTAGCTTCTCAACTATTGTTAATGAGTGAATAAATTTTGGAAATAGGTGCATAGGTAAAAGTGATTAAAGCAAGTTCAGTATTGCCATAGAAAAGGAACAAGTGTCTTTTCTATTATAGGTTCCAGAGCTTCAATCTAATTTCAATTGCTATGTTTACCTTTTCAGTGGATTAGCTGATTGTCCTCATAAAACACAACTGGTCTCAGGTAGGATTTATGAATAGTGATTCAAATCTATAATAGAGCTTAAAAACAAAGCTTAAATACATTGATCTAGAAGAGAAGTGATAGGATGTAATAAAGTTTATTTAGGGCATAAAATTTTAAAAGCATGTTCATCAATAAATAATTAACTCTCTTTTAAAAAGTGCTTAGTATAACCATTCCTATTCTGTACCTTTAATCAATTCTAGTTGATGTTTCTGAGACCAGATTTTGACAACAGACCTCTGAAAGGGATTCATTTGCCTAGGAATTTAGTTATAAGTTGGAATTAAAAATAATTTCTAGAGAGAAATTTAGCACATTAAGATGTAACATGATTTAGTATATTAAATAATTCTTCTAAAGAGATCAAGAAAAACAAAAACGAATCATTAATATTTTACATCAAAGCATATATTAGCATATTATTTTGTCACATAAATCATTTAGCTCTACAATACAGTTAGTTACTATTCTTGGGTTTTTTGTTTGTTTGTTTGTTTTTCAGGCTCTTGAACAATTTTATTCAGGACTTTATTCAAAAAACATTTTTTTTTTTAAATGTATACCCTGTTTCAGGCCCTATGTCAAGACCAGTGAACAAATCAAACTATTCTCGACGTCATGAAGCAATACTTTCAGGAAAGACAAATATTAAATATTTAAACAAATAAGTATATAACTACAAATTGTTTTTAATGCAATAAGGAGCGATTCCTATGAGCTATAAGAGAATATAACAGGGAGATCTAATTTAGATTTGTGTTAGAGGTTTTTTCTAAGAGTTGTTTTTTTTTTTTTTTTTCTAAGCTGGGACCAGACATATAAGTAGGAATTATCCAGAGGATAAAGCCTTTCATGTATTTGTTTAAGTGTCACCCTATAGAGTGATATTCAACTTCCTGGTGATTAAATTGCTACTAAACTTAAGAGCTTGTTAGATTTTGAAGTCCATGGATAAATAGAGAATATATATGGTCCAAAATTATGGATAGAGAAGCCATTCAAATAAGATCTTTCATGAATCATCTGTCCATTGGTTTGTCAATGGATAGAAATTCAAAATCTATAAAGGAATGAAATGTGTATAAAGAAATAAGTACATTCTATTGCCAGAATTTACAATATAATGTAAACAATCAATGCCCAATAATTCTAGAATTTCCTGAGTATATTTACATGCTCTCTGAATATGATCTCTATTTTGAAATTTCATGAATCCATTCTGATTCTAATGACTTCATGACCTACGTTAGAGTATTTAGAGCAATGCATAGTCATTGACTGGGTCAAATTTTGTTCAAACAACCAAATGAATAGTAACACAATCTACTAATTATCTGGAAGTTTATTATTCACTTAAAAATATAAATATTTGAAATCATCACGATGTTCTGTATTTTATACTTAATATTAAAGGATTGATTAAATCTTTACTTTTCACTCATTTGATATGATTTAAAGAAGTCAGTATTATTAGAAATTTGTATTCATTCTCAAAACCTCTTATCTATTGTTTTATTTATCAGTATTCATTACCATCAAATACTACTATAACAGGAAATACTACTGTAACAGGAAAAAAGTCAAGAGCTTAACAACAACAAATTTTTTTTTAATTTTCCTTACTTTCTAGAATCCTAGGGAGTTACTCAGTCTGGTATAGCATTTTAACTCTCAAGGACACAGACTTCTGTCTTGTTCCTATATTGTATATGGTCTAAGTTACCAGAGCTTATAGGTACCCAAGCTCCAGCCATTAAGTGTTTATTCCAGCTGGAAAGAAGTAGAAAAGACATAAGAACAGTTGCACAAAGTACCCTGGTTGTATAAAATTGGCCAGAATTAGTCACCTGGTCTTACCTTACCCAAAAGGAAACTGTAGATTGCCTTTATTCTCAGTAGCGCTAAAATTAAATACACACACACACACACACACACACACACACACACACACACACATTTAGTGAAGTAGAGGACAACACAGCCAGTGGGAACAAATAGCAGTTATTTTCTTTAACTAGTCATTTACTGATTTATTTTACACAAAGATAAGATATAAACAGTTAAATAAGACTTAGTTTTATAAAAGAGAAAAAACATCAATAGTTTGGGAAACCAAGATTTTAAAAATATTATAAATATTACAGTATCAACATAGTTGTAAATGAGCACTTAGAACTAAACTTCTGGGTATCCGAAGTGAAAAAGGATACCTACATAATGATTTACATTATTTTTATTTTCTTTAAAAAGGCATTACTAAAGCAAATGATGCTCTCTTGGCTCTGAATAATTCAAAAATTTATCTCCTGGTCACTTTTAGGGGAAAACTGAATGTTATGGTGGACAATATTCCTAAGATAAATTCAATGATTTTTCTAAGGTGTTTGCATAATGTTTGAGTAAAAGCCAAAAGTAAAGTATTATTTTACAACTCAATGGAGTCTATTTTGTGAGTCCCTAAAAAAAATGATCCAAGGATAAAAGCTTTGGGTATTCTGGCTTAGACCCAAGATAGATTTTGACCTGCTCAGAGAGCTGGATAGACTATATACACTGTGAATGGTTATCTGTAAATATTACTGTTGCTGAAAGATTTCTAAACAATTTTAGGAAATTCAGGACTAGGTTATCTAGTTTTTTGTAGTCTGCCAGCATGTTTCAAATGATTGGGCTTTCCTAACACCAGGTATTCTGAAAAATGTAAGGGGCCTATTTGTTTACTGTAAGAGGACAAAAATGTAAGAAGATAAAAGAGGTGGAAGCAGAAACCAATTTGCTGAATTTATTAAATTACACAATTTGCCAAAACAATGAGTGAATTTCTCATAGCACTTGTAAAGAAGATATTTTTTGCAATGAAATGTGTGTTTATATTCAAATTTCAAAATTACTCCAGGAAATGTGATGTTATAAATTTTAGGTAAATTACATGTCCTTAGAATTTTTTGATCTTTACCGAAAATATTATGTAGAATAAATCTGTTAAAATATTATTTTACATCTTTTTGACATATATAGACAATAAATGCCTGAGGAAAATTACAATAAATTAATGGTTTCTTTAATATGATTTTATTATTGATGAATCTTAGATTGATCCTGATGGCAAGGAAAATGAATCCTGGTCCCTGAAATTTTGTAGTCACTTTCATCTAATTTTTGATATGGTAGTATAGTCACATACTGTATAACGATGTGTGATACAACAGTTGTCCCATAAAATTATAATGCAGCTGAAAATTTTCTGTTGCTTAGTGACATCATAGCCATGGAAAATGTATTTGTGCAATGAATTACTCACATGTCTATGGTGATACTGATGTAAACAAATCCACTGCACCGCCAGTTGCATAAAAGTATAACACATACAATTACGTACTATACATAATACTTGATACTGATCATAAATGACTATGTTGCTGGTTTATGTATTTACTAGACTATACTTTTCATTATTTTAGAGTCTATTCTTTCTATTTATAAAAAAAGTTTGCTGTAAAACACTAGGCTGCGTTACATGGGCAGCAGCCTCATATATCATGTATTTACCAAGTCTGTTGATTGCATCAGATATTCTTGTGCTTGATTTACTCTCATGTTGTTTCTACAGTAACAAGTTGTACAGGCTTGTAGCCTCAGAACAATAGGCTATATCATATAGTTTAGGTGAATAGTAGGCTACACCATCTAGATTTGTGCAAGTGCACTCTGTGATGTTTTCAGGAGGAGGAAATTGCCCAGTGATGAATTTCTCAGAACATATACCCATCATTAAGCGGTGCCTGACTGTAATTAAATGACAGATGACAAGAAATTGGCTGACTAAACATTGTTTAATAATATAATACATTAATAATGCATAAGTTATATTTCTAAGTTCTCTCAAAGTCCAAAAGCAGTTTTTTAGACTATAAGCAAAACTCTTTGAAGAATTAACCTTTACTTTTAAGGAGCAATATAGATTGACATCAAGGATTTCTCTTATTACCCTGTAGGAAGAACCTTTTGTAATGGTCTCGGAAAATGTCTTGGGTAAGCCGAAGAAATACCAGGGCTTCTCCATCGATGTCTTGGATGCCTTATCTAACTATCTGGGTTTTAACTATGAAATTTATGTTGCACCGGATCATAAGTATGGAAGCCCACAAGAAGATGGGACATGGAATGGCTTGGTAGGAGAATTGGTCTTTAAGGTAAGTATTTATGTATGTATGTTTGTATGTTTGTATGTATGTATGTTTGTATGTATGTATGTATGTTTGTATTTATTATGTATCTAAAGGTTAAGTGTAGGCCCTGGAAGCTAATTTTATATGAAATAAATGCAAGGCAAAGCATCATTAGGTGGTGGTGTTGAATGCAAAATTCTTATTTTATGAACTTTGTGGAGAGAAATGTTAATGTAAAAATGAAAATAGATTTTTGAGTATTTCCTCTGATAGAAAACGATCTAGAACAAGGACTTACCTTTGCCAAACGTACACTACAAATATTTTGTCAGTACACCGTACATGATGAAGTCAGAATGCAATTTGCAAACACAATCCAAGTCATGTTTTCTTTTTAAAAATGCAATGTTATTTGTAATAAATACATAAATACATAAATAAAATCCTAATCACTTTGGAACTAATCATTAGCTTTTAGGATATAACTTTATACTTATATTTTCTCCTTCATCTTTCAATTCTGGGCGATGAATTTATCCTTCTCTATTTCTTAATCTCTGTTCAACTCAGGTTTGCTTCATTTTCCTGAAGCTCTTTTATTAGGTGCATACACATTTTTAACTATTATGTCTCCCTAATGAATTGTTGAATAGCCAGGTTTAGGTCCATCAATTATTATTTGATTTATCTGTGTCCCATTTTTTCCCTTGGTTCTATCTTTTCTTGCCTTCCTTTGGGATAATTGAATGTTTTTAATGTTTAATTTTATATCCTCCTTTGGCCTTTTAGCTGTGTTTCTTTGTAAATTTATTTGCCTTTGGTTAATCCAGAGATTATAGTGTGCATTCTTGTCACATTTTATCTAGATTAATATTATAATACCACTTCACATTTAAAAAAGTAATAACTTACAGCAATGCAATTCAATTTACACCCACCTTATCCTTTATGTTATTGTGGTCATATATTTGTATTTTATGAACTCCACAGTAAAATGTCACAGTTTTTTATTGAAACAATCTGTTGTCTTTCAAACATATAAAGTGGAAAAAAGACAGTTTCTGGTATTTACTACTTATTTACTACTTCTGGGACACTTTATTCCTTTCTACGTACTACTTCAACCTGAAGAACTTCCTTTAGAATGTCTTGCAATACAGTCCTACAAGTGGCATATACTCTTCAAATTTTGTTTACTTAAAATGTCTTTGTGTACCTTCACTTTTGTGTAATATTAATAGTATATATCACACTCTGAGATGACAAGTTTTTGTTTTTGTTTTTTTTCTGGATACTTTATGTCTTTGTGTTTTTTAATAAGGGCATTACTGATTTTGATTAACATTTAATAAGAGCACTGAGAATTACAGAAGATAGTCAAAATATACTTTTATAATCAAAATATGTTTTTCTTCATACTTTTGAAATTTGTTTATGGGGAAAATTGTGGATAAAATTATTATTCTTAAAGTCAAGTCTGGTAATTTTAAAGCAAGAGCAACTTTTTATTTCAAAAATTAAAATAATTTTATCATTCAAAAACTTTTCATGCATTTTTTAAATTCAGATATAGTTGACGTAGCATTGTATTAGTTTCAGATATATAACATATTTATTTGATATATGTAATATTGGAAAATGATCACCACAATGAGTCTAGTTAATACCCACCACCACACATAATTTATTTTCTTTTTCATGTTCATCACTTTAAAGATGCCATTCTGTTGTCTTTTGCCAAATAATGTTTCTGATGAGAAGTGGCCATTATTTGTACCTTAATTGTTGTTCCTTAAGTTTTACAATTCTCTTTTCATTTTTGATGTTTAACTTTGATGTAACTAAATGTGTTTTTCTTTGTATTAATCCTGCCAGGGGTTCACTGAGATTCTGAGATTTTCACAAAATTTAATAAATGTCAACAATTATTTCTACAAATATTTTTTCTACCTCTACCCTTCTCCTCTCTAGTTGAGACTCAGAGCACATCAAGTTAGACCTCTTGATGTCTCTAAGTCATTGAGGTCTTGTTTATTTTATTAAAACATATTTTTACTATCTCACCTTTAATTGGATAATTTACCTTTTTATTTAAACTTTTGTTTAATTAAGTGTGTTTTTCCAGGACCCATCAGTCTAAGTCATGCAGTTATTTCAATCTAGTTGTGGAGGGCACAGCTCACAGTGGCCCATGTAGGGATCGAACTGGCAACCTTGTTATTAAGAGCACTGCTCTCTAACCAACTGAGCTAACGAGCCACCCCTGGATAATTTGTCTTGATCTGCTTTCAGGTTTATTGATTTTTTTTTTCTTTGCCATCTCGAGTTTTCTGTTAAGTCCATTCAGTAACATTTTTATTCTGGATAGGTTATTTTTCAGTTCTAGAATTTCAATTTTTTAAAAATAGTTTCCATTTCTGTGTTAAGATTCCCCATCTTTGTAGTCATTTTGACCAGCTTTTCTTGTAAGTCCTTTATCATATTTATAATAACTGCTTAAAGTTCTTGTTTGCTACAATTTCAACATCTCTGCCATCTCAGGATAAATTTATATTGATTGCTTTTTTGAACCATAGATTACATTTTCATAGTTCTTCATCTTCCTGTTTCTTCACATTTGATTGGAACTGAACATTGTGGTTGAGCCATTGCTGAGACTTGACATTATATCTCTGAAATTGTATAATTTCAGTTAAATCACTGTTTCCCCTGAACTTGTGGAGGTTTGGTTTTACACATTGTTAAGGCAGGTTTTCTTAATTTTACCTTAGTTCCTAGGGTAAATCCCTGGGTGTTGACAATCCCTTTATTCCTAAACATAGCCTTCTGGAGTTTCTGTGGAAAAGCTATCATTCTCACTAACCCCTTCTGATCTAGAGGGACTAAAAATTCAGTTTCTATCTGCCCTGTCATAAACAGCAATTGTAATCTTTTGTTCAGCTCTTTTAGCCTTATGGATGTTGCTATCTGTTGATTTTTTTTTTTTTTTTTTTGAGTCCTCCTTATGCATTTGCAGTTTAGAAGCCAGGCAATGAAATGAGCATAGTTTATACACAGATTTGGGGGCTCATTCCTTCATGTCTCCTTCCTTTCTGTGATTCTTCTTTTGATATCTGTCCACCCTGGCTGCCTCAAACTACATCCTCTAGCATATTAATCTAATAAGATTCTGACATTCTGCTTGAGCACTAGCTAACCCTGGTCACCTAAACTGACGTGGGTCTTCAATGAATAAGCCATATAAAATTTGGTCTCACTCCATGCAGTTACTGTTTTTCAAGGGTTGAATGCACTATAGTTTCGGCCTGGTTTGGTTAATCTCCAGATCTTTTAATTAAAAGAAAATTGATCCAGAATTTATAATTGTTATTCTTCAGTGGGTTAATCCAATAAAAACTATTCCATCATTGCAGGCAGTGGAATTATTTCTGAAATGATTAAGTTATTCAGAAAAACAAAGGATCTGACTAAGTTATTTCCAAGACATGGAGAAGAGAAAAAATTAAAAGGATTTAAAGTAATGGCAGGAAAAACAACAAAGCTTTTTTTTATATCCTATAAAACTTTACTGTGTTCGATTTATTTAATCAACCAATTGTATATGGAATTTTATTAAAAAACGTTATTAACAGTATTTTTAATAAAAAATGGAATGACCAATCCTCATCCCTTTCAATAAAATAATGACAATTTATATTACATTATTTTACTATAAACCCACAAGACTTTGTATTTCTGAGGGGTCCTCCCAGATCTAAACCCAAATCAGCAATTATGTCAAAATAAAGGTAAAGAAAAGAAAAGGGCATTATACAAATTTATTCTATAGAGATAGTGGATAAAATCTTTAAGAGCTATCATGCTAACAAACTCCACTTGCTAAATGCACATTATCAATAAAAAGCATTAGAATTAGTCTAATGTTGGTGCTGTTTTTAATTTGATTTGTGTGTTTGCTCCAGTTAATTCAATTTTTGAGACTTGCCTCTTCACCTATGAAATGCAGAGGACAAGTATACTAATGGAAAAAACACTTCCAACTATAATATCATTTTAACATTTTAAGAATTTATTACATAACAACTACACAAGCAATTGTATGTAGTTCTTCATAAACAGCCTATTTAATTGTTTTCATTCACATATAAGAGTATGCATTTCATTCACATATAAGTCTATGATAACTTAAAGTTCAGCAGGGTCCTTTCACAAACTAAAAATTCAGGCTTAAAGAAGCTAACTGACAAATGTATGATTTTTAGCCAGAAAAACTATAAAGCTATTTATTGCCACTAAGGTTTTATTTTATTTAAGAAGATTTATAGCCATTCTGCCTAGACTTTCAGAAATGCTTATTAAGCAGGGAGAGGAGGAATTGCCTACATAAGAGTTTGTTGGAGCAGGCAGAGAGAGGAGAAGAAAACTGAGAGAATGCGGTGCCATAAAAGCCAAGGGAAGATAACATTTTAGGAAGGAAAGGGTAGTCAACATTACAGAATGACCACCAAGACGTATGGGTACATGACACTCTCCTTAACTATTCTGACTACTATCAATAGAGATATAAGTTCTAATTTTGAGCAACTTAAAATATCTATTCAGTTGTACAAATAATAGTGCAGTAAAATATCATAAGGTAATTTAGGTTATCCTACAAGATTAATTATATTAAAACTTTTACCAGGCATATTTATCCCTGTAAAGCAAAAGAGCACTATTAAAATGGCTTAACAATGTTATAACAGAGCTCCAGAAAAGGGAACTTACTATTGTTATGTAATTTTTTATTAGAGTAGACATTTTTAATGAATTGAAGTATATTTCAAATAACAGTGAATATTGCCATTGAAAACCTCTATCCATGACAATAAGACTTCTAAAATTAACAAGATTAATTGTGTGTCTTCGTAAGGAGAAACCAAAACTAGAAGAATGTTTCTCAGAGTCTTTGTCATGATGATTATGAACATACCATCACATTAAAAAAGAATCCAAGAGGAAACAGAGAAAGTTTCTGAGTTTGTATGGTTTCTAGGGGTGGCACTAAGGCCTCAGAGTTTGGTTGATGTCATATTAAAGTGTCTTCCCATTAAAACTATATGTTAGGGGTTCAGTGCATACATAATTTTCAGAGAGGAAAATACTGCCAAAGAGAGCAAATGATTGTCAAATGTATATAGAGTCCATTTAAAACTAAAAATGTAGTAAAGTCTCCCTATTTCTTGTCTGCCTCACTACTTTGATAACTTTCTGCAATTAATATGCTCTTAAAATTTATGAGAACACAGGTCTGGCCAAAAGATGTTTCAATGTGAAATAGACAAATGAGAGAGATGTTCTGCTCTGTACAGGAGCAATTGTTAAGAGTGAGTTAATGTGACTGATAAATTATTTTCCCCTGGTTTAAAAGGGAAGAGAAGAAATAAAAAAAGCCACAAAGAATTTAATATAAGAGATAACAAGTGCATCAAGTTTAAAAGTACAAAAAATTAAGGAAACAAAGAGAACTATGAGTTAGACAACTAGATGTTGTTGTATTATGTAGTTCCTTCTTTGGTCAGCTTTCAAAGTGCGGTAGTCATACTTAAGGTGGATTAGAAGACTTTTCAGGGGCAAACTGATACACGTAGCTTAATAGGAAATAAATTTCCATATTCTTAGTTCTTATAAGTCATCTTTCCTAAAAATGATCTGACTGAAAACATGACCCTGGTGTTTGTTATTTCCCCCATCCCTTATACAATCAACCTTCCCTTACTTTATAAAATACGATCATCTCTTTCATACATGCTAAATCATTTTGACATGTGGCTCTGAGTGCAAATATTCTCTGAAGCACCAAGCTAAGGGACAGTGGAAACATTGGTGTTGCTACAATCCTTTTATGTAATATGGTTTCGTGTAAAAATATAACAAACAGAATTAAAAATAAGAATTTATTTGTCGAATGCTAGATCATTAAAAACATTTTGTTTTTGATAGATCACAGTGATTTTCTACATATAACACGGGAGGATTTCAATAAATTGAGTGACATTGCTAAAAAACAAATATGTTTGATTTTAGCCTCAAGATTAGATTTCTATTTTTTTTTTCTTTTTATAGAAACCTTGTCATATAAGTTGATAGATGAAAATAGAAGGGGTTTTTTAAATCACCTGCATTGGGCCACATAGGTTTCCTCATTTATATAGTTGATATGAAGTTCAGCAATTCTTTAGTTTTAAAAGGTAAATATATTTCCACCATAGATATTCTAATTCATTAATGCATTCAACATAGAAAGCATATATTTACCTGGGGATTTTATAAATATTTTTAAACATATACCAATTAATGCCATGGTCAAGGCACTATGGAGGAATGCAGGTGTGAATAAGATAAGGATATCTATGACAGACATACGTCATTGATGGTCTCTATGTGCTATGTACTATGTTAAGCACTGGAGACACAAAGATAACTAAAACATGGTTCTTACCCTTAAGGACCTCTTAGTTTAAAAGGAAACACAGACATTGAACATGATCATTAAGATTCAGTGCAGAAAGTACAATGTTAGAGGCATGACTGTAACAGTAAGGAAGCCATGGGGTAAAGTAAGTGTCAACTTCCTAAAAGAGAAAACATGTATGGAGATGAGAGAATAATAAGTAATAATCATCTAGGTGAAGTAGAATTGACAGAAAGCAAAGGATGTCTACTGACAGACAAAAAAGCTTTACCAAAAACAGAAAGGTGAGAAATAGCATGAGAAGCAGGCCAAGATTTAGGAGGGTTTTTTTGTTTGTTTGTTTGTTTGTTTGTTTGTTTGTTTTTTAATTTATTAGGGTGACAGTAAAATTACATAGATTTCAGGTGTACAATTCTGTATTACATCATCTATAAATCCCATTGTGTGTTCACCACCCAGAGTCAGTTATCCTTCCATCACCGTATATTTGATCCCCCTTACCCTCTCCAAGCAAGAAGTGATGAGACTGTGTCCTAAGGTACTAATAATCTGAATGGGGTGAAAAATATGGAATTAAAGACATAGAAGAGGGAGGATTAACATAATTTATTGACTAAGGTGACGGGGAGGCAAGATTTGAGGATAATTCATAGGCTCGTAGTATGAATAAATAAGAGGATGGTATCTAACTAATTGGGAAAGAGATTGCTAAAAAAGATTTAGAGAGGAAAGGGATGAGGTTAATTTATGTCAGGATGAGTTGGGTGTGTTTGGGGGATATTCCCAGATATATGACTCTGAAGCTCACCAAAAAGGTCTAACAAGAGGCATACATTTGGGAGTCATCAGCCTGGGAGTGATGGTTCATGACATGAAAGTGTGTGAGATTGCTGAAAAGAAAATGTACATAAGATTACTAGGCTGATTTTAGGAGGAAGCCCTAAGAAAGACACCATTTAAGAATTGACAAAAGAAGAGTTTATAAAGAACAGCCAACTGATAATAAATAAGTCAGAGAAACATGACCAAACCATGGGAGAAGAGGTCAGTTGGGCTGAGAGTTTCAAAAAATAAGCTGTGACTAGCAGTGTGAAAAATATATGTGTCATAAGGACGTTAAAATGTCCACTAGGTTGTCTATTTGGAAGTTGTTGGTGGCTTACCACAGAACTGTTTTGCTAGCATGGAGGGGAAAGAAGCCAGATTGCAAAAGATTATGGAAAAATTTGGAGGTGAAAGTAACATGCTTTAACATTACTCTTTCAGAAAGTTTGGATGGTGAGGAGAAGAGAGAAAGAGATAACAGTTGGAAGCATCATTGATTTTAGTGGACTTTTGTTGGTTTGTTTTTCAGTTAAGAGAACCTGAGTATAAACTAAGGGAGGAAAACAAAGAAGAATTTAATATAAGAAAAGGAATCTAATATGTGAGAGATAAAGATCCCAGAGAAGATAGAGTAAAATCTTAGACTGAGAATTGATTTTGATGGGGTAAAGATGTTTCTTTGATACTGGGGAAAAAAAAATTGTGAGAATGTATCCGATAATCCTTAAATCTATAGGCAAGAAGTTGGGAAGTTGAGGAAGATTATCTGTCATTGCTTCAAATTTCTTAATAATAGGAGATGAAGTCTGTTGGCAGTAATGGGCAGAGGTATTATGTAACCCTTTACAGGAGATTGGGAGAATTAGATATTGAGGGAAATGATAGTGATTGCTAAATCAAAAGAGATTAAAGGATAGATTGGTGTTGCTGAGGATTGAACTGAAGTTTATGTAAGACTGCCACTTTTCATTGCTACTAGTCAGCACAATAGAGTCACTGTCTTCAGCTGAAAGTAAATGTAAGACTAAAACATCCATGCAAGGTTAAAATATGGTGGATAAACTTCTCAAGGAAATTCAGTGAGATGAAAGAAAAGCTAAAATGTTCAAGGAAGCATGGTCATGACTGACAAGATAGAGCTGGATAAAATTTTGAAAAACTTAACCAGAATGTCAATATAAGGTTGACAAATAGGTGAAATATAAGTGAGGATATGAAAGACCTAGTAGGATTGAAAGAGGTAACTAGATACTGAAATGTAGAAGTTTATCTTGGGCCCTAGCAGAGAATTAGGAGACAAAAGGAATTGGAGTTGACAATGGCCCAAAATGAGGTTAGAGAGGTAAGGATGAGTAGGTGGATCACAGGGGAGTTTTAGGGCCATGAATCTATTTTGTATGATACTGTCATGGTGAATACATGACATTATGTATTTGTCAAAAACAATAGAAACAGTGAACCTTAATGTAAACAATAGACTTTAGTTGATAATAATGTATTGATAATGGTTCATCAATTGTAACAAATATATCACACTAATGCAAGATATTAATAGGGATGTTAATAGGGAAAACTGTTCTGGGGCAGAGGTGGGAGGGGTGGCATGCCACCAAGAGGGGGTGATATATGGGGACTTTTGTACTGTATGTTCAATTTTTCTGTAAACCTAGAATTGCTTTTAAAAATAAAGTCTATTAAAAAAATAGCCTACAATGATTGGTGTAAGAGACATCTACAATGATACTGAAATCTCTTAGGAGATTGGTAGGTTTCAGGGTGAAGAAGAATATTTAGCCAAGTATTAAAGTTTTCAGTGCATGAGAAGTAAATATTGTGAAGTCTGTCTGGTGAACATGATAAGATAAGTACCCCTCAGAAAGCACACATAATTGGCAAAACAAAACAAAACAGAAATTGCATGCATAGCGTCTCACCAATGAAGAACAGAAATCAGGTTCCTTGAGTATCTGAGAAAACAGGCAAATCTTCATGGCTTCTAGTAAGTCATGAAAATGATGGAAGTGAATTTTCACTCCGTGAAAACTCAAGGTAAGGATAAAATTTTGCCCAAGGCATCCTGACATTCTTGATGGTTTTCTGTGCCTCCCGTGTTCATCCCCATTCCCGCTCTAGGATCCTACACATAGACAATGTGTTACTGCTAACAATGTGTTACTGCATGTCACAGCACTTTCACTGACTGAGTTTGTGCCTGTGCCCTAGTAGCTAATGTAATCAACAGAGCCTTCACTGATTCCCCAGTCTCCTTTAATTCGTTAGTATTGGTTCTTTATTTTAATCCCTAGAATGACTATTCCAAACATTTTCCACACTTTTCAAGACCATTTCTAGTGCTACTATCCATATTTGACACCCTTTTTATGTTTATTTGTTATAACTCATGGTTTACTGCAAAGACTGTGAGAATCCAGTCTGAGTTCCTTGTTTTGTTACTCTTCAACCTCAAAATCCTTCTACTTATTTTCTCGTCCTTAAAGGCAACACAAAGGCTTTGAATTGAAACAGACATTAGTTTTGGATACTGGTGACACATTTACTAGCCATGTGAGCCTAAGAGACTTTTTAACCTCTTGAGTTGCAGTGTCCACATCTGAGGAATTAAGTTATTGAGAAGATTAATCAAGAAAGTTAATTTAGGGATGTGTTACAGGGAAGACAAATAGGCTTCTTCTTATCTGCTGACTCTTATAGATTGGTAAAATCATCCTCAGGTTATATATATATATATATATATATATATATATATATATATATATGTATGTATATATATATACATATATATGTATATATGTGTGTATGTATATGTATATATATATATATGTATATATATGTATATATAAAGTTCAATGTATATTTTGAAGGCAAACTGACAGGATTTGCTGATAGATTATGTGGGAAAGAGCAAAGAGAAAGAGCAAAGCCAATGACATCTCACTCAAGGCTTTATATATCTCACTTTTTCAGCCACAGAAGCAGAAAAAGACTCCCTTTGTTCCCATTTTTCCCCAGCTCCACTCACTTCCTTACTTGTAGCCATGATCATCTCTTGCCTGGAATGCAGCTATAGATTTCCAATTAGTCTCCCTCTTTCCACTGTTGACTGCCTTCAATATATTTGTGATACAGCAGCAGAGTGATCCAGTCACTCTTTTGCTGAAAGCCATTTTATAACTTTTATCTGGCTCAGAGTAAAAACCATCCTTAAAGTTATCTGCATACTCTACCCTACTAATTCCCTTCATGACCTCGTCTATCTTTCCCTCACTCACTGTGCTCCAAGCCCACAGTCCTCCTCCCTCTTCCTCACACTTGCTGAACTTGGCTTTTTGTACCTCCTGGACCATATTCCTAGAAGGCTTTCCCTCCAGATTTCTCTCCCGTCACCTCATTTTTTCCCCCATTCTCTGCTGAAAAGTTACTAGAGAGGCCTTCCACGGCCACCCTATTTGAACAATTTCTACCCTCCGCACTGCTTCTCCCCTTGTCTTATTTTACTGTTCTGTGTAACACATATCACCATCTTGCTATGTACCTACTTGTTCATCTTTCTTCCCCTGCTAAAATGTAAGCTTAATTGGGACAAAGATTTTATACCTTGATTTACTACTAAAACCTCTGTATCTAGAACATAGTTTAATATCAAAGAATGAATAGCAGTCAAGGGATCTTTTATGACATACATTGGATAATAACACTCGTCTAATTAAAATCTTCCAATAGTATCTCATTGTTGTTTAATAAAATCAATCAATCTGCTACAACCTTCTAAGTTTAGCCTTATCTAAAAGAAGTTTCCATGTTTATTATAAAGGTAAGCTTAGAACTTTTACTCCTATCATATTAAGCTTTTAATCATTGAATATATAGCTCACCGTATTTAGTCACTCCCACTTCACCACAATTGAGTTGAGAGTGCGACCATTTACTAGCATAGAGAAAACTGAGGAAGAAAATATTTGGGTGGCAAGTGGGGAGTGTGGAATCAAAACTAATATTTTTGAAATGAGTAATAATAATAACTAACATTTTAAAGTAGCCAAGTGCTATTCCAAATCTTTATGGGTACTGACTCCGTAAATCCTCATAACAATTCTATGAAATAGGTATAATTATGATCTCCATTATATAGATAAGAAAACTCAAGCACAGAAGTTTAAGTAACTTGCTCAAAGTCACGTCGCTAATAAGTCGAGCTAGGATATGAGCTTAAATTGCTTGACGTCAGAGCCCGTTCTCTTAACTACAATGGATATACTACTTGGAGCTTTCCAAACATAAAATGAAATAAGTATTTGATACATGAGACTGGAGTTCAGCTAAGGAACCTAGGGTAGAGAGACACATCTGAGGCTAATCAGCATAGAGTGAAAATTAAATTGCCCCCTCTATCATTCTTTACTTCTTTTTCTCTTATATCTCAAATCTCTTTCACATCCTTGCTCCTTCCTCACTGCTTCAAAACAGGCTCACGTATGCTCTATCTTAAACATAATCTTCCCATACTTTCTAAGCTAAATTAATTAGATGTCTTTGGTTGCAAATGACAATCGAATTGAAGTGAAAAGATAATTTAAGGGCTCAGCTACCCAGGGATGAGATACAGGCTCACTTCCTCAGGCCTTCGTATCGTTCTCTGCATCTCAGCTCTGCTTTGTATTGTGTTGTCCCAATTCTCAGGCAGGCTCTCCTTTTGTGTCGGCAAAGTGACTTTCAGCAAGTCCAGACTTAGATTTCATCCTCTTATCTATCCCAGTATAAACATCGATTCTCTTCTACCAACTGGTCCAACAAAGAGCTTCAGTTTTATATACCCTTTATGGTCCTGAGCTAGCTGAGGGCAGCGCGAGGCGAGGCTCGCACTGCCAGCCTGTACCATGTGCCCACCTTGAGCACTGAGGGTAGGAGAAGCTCAGTGTAAAACACTATGTAAGCATGAGGAAAATGCTGATTCCCCAGGAAAACTGGGGACGCTGTTATCAGAGATGGGGAGAAGGGATACCGGACAAGCAAAACAAAAGATATCTTTCAAAGGTTTAAAAATAATGGTATATGTTCATGACACTAAAAATAGTTACATGTACACAAAAATCTAAATCACTAGCAAATCAAAAACGGTAACAATTAATTTACAAACAATAGGCTGGAAAATGTTTGCAAAAGTTTGATGAATTTTTAGCATTACTTCTTCACTGCTACATGAAGAGGTCATAAAATCCATAAGAAAATACCAAGACCTCAGTAGGTAAATCTATAAAACATATGAAGTTAGAGTTTCAAAAGAGGAAACTGAGAGACAATATAAATGTAAAATGAAATGTAACATTATAATGGAGTAGGGCAATTAATAAGGTATGTATATGAAATGTGAATGGTTAGTGATTTTATAAGGAAAAAGCTACGACTCCTTGTTATGTAGTTTGAAACTGTTTTATATGCTGTGTTTTATAATAAAGATAGACCATCACTAGAATTAGAGGCACATGTTTCAGTCAGCAATATACTTAACAACATAGTTTGAAATTGACCGAGTAATAATTATTAGCACTTATTACTCTGATGCAATTCTATCTATATACTCTGAATTTATTAGCTCCCAGTACTCACAACATCCCTATGAGGTGGGTAGTACTATTACCCCAATCTTGCAGATGATGAAACAGAGTTAGAGAGAGGTAATGGAACTTGCCCATGGTCGCTTAGCCAAGTTGTGGAGAATTCATAATTCAAACCCAGGAAGTTTAGACCCAAAGTCCAAGTACTTAACCCCCCTATGAGTTTACAGAGGGGAGCAGAGCTCCAATGTAAGTTTGGTTTGAAACACATTTTAATAAACCAGTGAGGAAAATGTTACGCAAAAACAACTCAGCACAGGTTTTTAAGACCTGCACATTCAAAGATGGTTCAGATGGAGTTTGGATGGGTATGAATAGAAGACAAAAATAAGATTATTTGGAGGATTTGGGGAGTGACTAAAAATATTTGCATCTCTAAACTTCTCAAAAAAATCTCAGCTCTTTCTTAAAACTCTGTCTTTTCTCTCTCTTTCTAAGAAAAATTAAAACACCTTAGAAAGGCATGCATTATGTTCTGCAGTCTGTGTCCCATTTCCGCCTTACATTTTATCATACTCCATATAGATTACATTCAGCTTCAGTGTGCCTTGGCTGTCTTTAATTCATCTTCCTAAGTTTTCAAACCCAGCTTACCTCATGCTTTGTTCCATAAGGCTTCCAAACAATTCCCATCTCCTGGTAATCTTGTCTTCTGAGTACACCTATTCCATTACTTTTAGACTTGCCTTTTGGAACATGAGATAGATATAGATACAGATATAGGTATAGGCATAGACATAGATCTATATATAGATAGAGGTAGAGATACAGATGCAGATAAGATACAGATATTGATACAAATATAGAGACCTTTTCATAGTCTCTCTTTTGGAAACCGGAAGGCTGAGGTTGTGTTTACTTTGTATGCCAAGCAGAATGCCCTCTGTTCATCCATTCATCACCACATGGTTTTGAATGCATGCAACATTCTGGGCACTATGCCTAGCATCATAAATTCAAAGGGATGGAAGACATTGTTCTGGCCTTCAAAGATCTCATAGTGTACAGGGAAGACAAATGTGTAAGTACATAATTAAAACATAGTGCTATAAATGCCGTAGGGTAATACATACAGGGTGCTATGGCAACCCAGGGGCGGAGTGGCAGGCTGTGCATGGACAGTTGAAAAGATTTCACAGAGGGGAGAAATTTGAGCTAGGTCGTGAAGATGAGTAGGAGTGTGAGAGGCAACAAAAGGGATAATTATAAAAGCATGTTTGCTATGCTAAAGAATTTGGACTTTATCATTTCTACAGAGAAAACTATAAAAGGCTTTTACATAAGAAAAATGGGATTTAATTTATGTATAAGAAAGATAGCTTAGGAAGAGACGAGGATACATTGGAGCGAAGAAAGAAATAGACAAACGGCCTTTTCAACAATCTAGGGAGGAATAATGGAGTGTCTAAACCAAAACAACATCAATGGGAGATTAACAAAAAGAATGATTTTGAGAAAACAGTATTCTAAGATATAATTACTAGAACTTGATAACTTGGAGAAGAGAAAGGAGGTGTTGAGACACAGTAAGAAATTGAGTAGAGCAAAATGAGCAGATGGACACTCAATGACAGAAATAGGGAATACAGAAAGAGAGCAGATTGGAAAAGGGCAGCAGAGATACAGAGTTTGGCTGTAGACAATTTAATTTTGTGGTACCCAAAGAACACCCTAATGAAATTGTCTAGAAACAATTAGCAAATGTGCATCTGGAACCCATGTGAATGCTGTCTACAGCTGAAAAAAAATGTTTAGGAAATATGGCTATTCCTCTCATCTTTATTATAAAAATTAAATTGAGAGTGTTGGATTACATGAACATCATGCACAAAATGGTTATTTAAGGCCCTAAATTATTGCACTTGAGCCTGGATAAGGAGGACTGGCATTGTTACTTTTGCTACTAGGAGAGACAAAAAATCTAGAGGGAGAAGAGAGCTCACTATGGAAAGAGGGTTTAGAGGACCTGAGAATGTGATGAGTTGCCCCTTTTCCCATCCACACTGGAAAGGGGACTGCTAGGGGAAGTTGGGAAGCCATCAAGCATAAAGAGAGGCCCATGGAGTCGGGCCTGTCTGTGCCACCTGAACAAGTTTTGAGATGTACCACGTTTCTCACCATTCTCATCTCTGTTTCCTAAGAAGTCATGTTTGGGATGATTCCCTTGGTTTAGAGAAGGCAGAGATAGTTAGCTAGGACAAAAGCCAGATGGAGTAAGCCCCCTACTGGGATCAAGAGAAGGCTTGTGGATGAAGAGAGTCCTTAGTGGGATGCCTGAAAACTATCAAATATGCTCAGTATTACAAAAAAAAAAAGTCCTTACATATTTTGATTATATTTTTCTTATTGCAAACCATCCTTGAAAATATCTGTATCCACCAATAAAACTTCCCTCACCAAAGACCTCTCCATACATTCAACTGCCCAGTGATAAATGCTTACAAGCCTTGTAAAATGAATAGTTTGCAAAGGGAGTCAGGATAAAAACGTGTGAAGAGAAAAGAAGCCCTTATAGATACTTTAAATTAGACAGTGTTTAAAATTTTAATTTTTAAATTAAACTAAATAAGTATTAATGGACTGATTGAACTTCCCAGAGTATGTCAGGCAGGAACTTCAAAAAGTACCTATGGTCATAAGAATGCATGTCTGTTTGTCTAAATGGTGAGTGTTCAAAAATAATCCACTAGATATAAATATACAAGATGGAGCTAGAGTATAGATACGGGAGACCACACAAACTGTGTGTTTGTGTAAGTAGAAGAGGAAAAAAATATATTTGTTGTTAATAAGGGAAGATTTTAATATTGATGAAGGAAAAAGATAAAAAGAGGTCTGTGAAAGGGAGTAAATTATGTATATGCAAATTGCTTAGTGAATAGTAGTAGGAACAATTTTCTAAATGTGCAGGTGATATTTAATTGGCAGACATTGCAAACAGTAAGGAGCAATTCAATCAGATAAAGGGCTTGAATCATTAAGTACTTGGTCTAATAGATGGCAAGCATAGATAAGTAGTGAATAATAAGTCTTGAATCAAAACTAAAGAACAGAGAATATTTGCTGAAGGAAATGATGCTGTCCAGGAATGGCTCTCAGGTTTGACGGAAACATCCAGAAAAGGACAAACAAAAAGTCAGCAAAATGTGTAGAGTTAAAAAGATGTGGTGTGTTATAGGATATAAATTAACAGACTCCTGCATCAGTCAAAGCCAAGGTGATATAAAGACTAGTGCTGTGATGAGAAAATCTCATAACTTGAGGATATATAAATCCTGAAATCCACCCTTGGCTATTGAAATGCCATCTATTACCTAGATTTTCATCTATTTCTGGTCATTGGTTTGGGATTAAAAGTAATGAGTAAGATAACTTTCAGGCATAAAAAAGAGTGCAGATTTGGGTGAGGTATTCTAAGTAACTTTTAAAAAGCATTTCACCCATGAAATTCAGTTATGTATCTATGAACATGATCTTAAGGCTTTGTGTTTAGATTGATTGGCCATGTTTATTTAAGATACTTATTCCATAAAATAATAGTCTCTGTGGGTCTGCACATTGTAAACAGAGAAATACGCCATAAATGAAAGAGGGTATTAAAACTTTTCATGGTTTAGGAAGGTAGTTGATGCAACAGAGAATGTACCCCTTCTTTCCTTTTGTAAGGTTGAGTATTTTAACTACTAAATACAAAGGTTAGCTTTAATATTGAAGAGAACGAGCAACATCTTTTATTACAACATCAAAATAATAATTAGGATCTTTAAATATTCACTAACATGTAACAGTGAATGTACGAAGTGAATTCATATATTAATATCAGAATGAATATTTAGAAGTAGAGCCATGCCTTGAAAGATAATCATGGGTTTGTTTACTCTAGCCTGCTATTTGGATTCTTCAGGTTTCAGATTTCAATTATTTTAAGTCTTCTTGATTCTGAGCCCTTTCTTTTATTCCTTTTTTTCTTTTATCCTTTTTTTTTCTTTTGCAATTTGATGATATTATAGTAACAGGCTTTAACATGAGTGAAGATTTTCCTAATTAAAAAACAAACAACTGAGTACCTAACTAGATCAAGGGAGGAGTTACCACCGAGGCTCCTGGTATCTGTATGAGGGTATCTGAATGTATCTCTGATGCAATTTATATTTTACTTAATACTGCACAGAATCATTAGGAGAATAGCTAGTAGAGATTCATTTCTCATGTAGAAAAAATGTTTCTAGGAGCTTGATCTCTCTTATTTACAGAAAATTTACATATCTCTCCCCCCTTAAGATGTTGAAGCAAGCATAAACATCTATCTTCCCATTTTTAGAGCTCAAATAGTATAACCAAATAAACAACAGAGGAAAATTTAACATTACGCTAAAGTAAGGAAGGGTGCCTTTTATGACCCAAAAGTTATCAGAGTTCAGAGCAGCACTCCTAAGAAATTGTAGCTTTATCAGATGACCCAGAAAAAAAGTCCAATGATTGCATATTTGATATAAAATCAATAAAATTTTATTGCATATTTGATATAAAAATCAAATCCCAACAGAGATAACACTGGAGTCTCAGGTGAAGTTGCAAGTCTAGATGTGAGAAGAGAGGGAGGGGTGGTATAAGTGACTTCATAAGAAAGAAGAGAAGGAAACAGAGAACATGTGAGAAGTAGACCCAAAAAAACCCTCAGAAAGACAAAGTTTAATATCACGTGTTGATGTGCTGAACACAGATCTGGGATTTGGTAATCCACAACACTGGCTATGGAAATAGGACATAAAAATAAGTGTGCCAAGATAGGGCCCTCAGGAAAACATTACTTCTGTAGGAGAAGGAGAAGATAGAGAAGATAGGTGCTCCTTGGAGTTGTGGTGGTGAAGGTAAAGAGGACAATAAAAGAGGAAAATTAAGACTTCTGAAAATACTAAACAGAAACAATACACACTAACCCCTGCTAGATGCTAGTGGCAACCCCAACCACTAGCATCCTTCATTAAAGAAAGAACATGTTACTACACTGACAAAGTACTATTGGACTAGGAAACTTGTATACAAATTATCCAGGAATAGAAAAGTAATTGGACAAATTTCATTCAAAACTACTCTAAGAAGAAAAAGGATGAGTCAATACATTCTGAATGTTGACTGAAGTTCTCACACAGACAACCAGAGCTACCAAGAAAAATAAAATTGTAACATAACACTACAAATTGAATTAAATGTTTCAAACCAGCATTTGATTTTTTTTAAGAAATACAATAATAAATTCAAAAGCTAACCACTAAAATGGCCAAAATGACAAAGAAATGTCACAACCTCAGGATATATAGTGAAAGACAAAGTAAAAGACAAAAATTATAAGACATAAATAACAAGTTGCTCAAAAAAGAATAGATTAAATTACATTGAAGAATGATAAGGAAGAAATGAAATAAAGAAATAAAAGTTTCAGAGTGAAAGAATCAAAATGGAAAACAGGTAAAAAGTACATATGTACATATTTAAAGTCTATGAAAAAGAAAAAATACACAATGATACAACTAATGTTTATAGCTATAATCTAAGGAGACTCCGAAAATAAAAAAAAATTTAACTGTACTTAGTGTTCCTAGAAAAGCTGACCCACAAGAATAAACTTTGGGCTGTATCTTAGTAAAATTATTAGAGTTAAAAGACAAAGGAAAAAATCTTCAAGGCAAAAATCAAATTATATTTAATGGTGATAAATTTAAATTACTATCAGACTTCTCAAGAGCAACACACAAAACAAGCCAGCACTAGAGAAGCACTTCCAAGAATATCAAAAAAAGAAAATACAAGCAAAGAATTTTATATCCATTAAAGAACTCCTTCATGACTATGGAGAAACTGAACATCCAAGCACTAAGAGAATAGCAAACACTTGAACCCTCCTGATGAAACTACATGAGTATGATCTTCATTCAACCAAGAGATAACAGGAGAAATTTGGCAAAGTGACTAATAGTGATCATTTAATATAGTTAGTTGTAGAATTGATACTAAAACAAAGTTTGAAATATGGATTAAATAACATAAAATCATGTTCTAAAAATGAAAGTAGAAAATCATTATTAACTGTAGTGTAGGGAATAAGTGAAATTCACAGATTTCATTTAACACTGAAAAAAGATAGATTAACAAGTGAAAAGAAGTGAGCAGTAAAGTCACTATAAAAATTATACATATAAAGCTAATTATTATAATAAAATTTCAATCCTTTCTAAATATCAAAAGAAAAAAAGACAGAAAAGAAAAGCCACAGGGAAAAACACAGTAAATATAACCAAACTCACACAATAATAAATAATATACACAATAAGATACATCATATATTTACATATATTTATGTATCAAACATGACATACTGATAGTATAACATCTTTTCAAACACACATAAACATTTTTTTTTAAAATTGATCATAGAAAACATTAATTTCCATAGAGGGGATATATTACAAATAAATTTCTCTGATGTAAATAAATAAAACTGAAAAAAAAACAAATAAAAAGCTTTCCACCTGAAATTAAGAAAGTTTTTTATTAAATGACTCTTCAGAAAATGGTGAAATACAAAGTATAGAATTTTTTTTTAAGTATGAAAACACTACATACCTGAATCTATAAAGAATATTTAAAGAAGTGATTCATAGTCTTAAAAATTAATATCAAAGGAAATAAATATATTTAATTCTGTTTTCAAAAGCTAGGAAAAGTACAATAAATTTTAACAGAAAAATGTAATAAAGACGATAAAAATAAGAATAAAAGGAGAAAGAAGGTAACAGAAAAAATAGTAGATAAATAAATAAATACATAAATAAATTAATTAATTAAATTCTTGCTCTTAGAAAATAGCAACAAAAGAGACAAATCTTTAGCTAATGCAATTAACTAAAAAGTAGAGAACCTAGACCAATTTCCACAAGAAAAGTCATCAAGGAACTCTCCCACAAAAAGGGACCAGACCTATAGTGTTTCACAGATGAACTCAATCAGTCCTTTAGAGAACAGAGGTTCCAGTCCTACTCCAGATTTAAGAAGACTAAGAGACACAGTAACTAAATGCAAGATATAATCCTAGACTAAATTGTTAGAGGGCAGGATAAAAGAGTCATTTCAAATCGGGAGACATTACGGATTCTTCTAAAACAATGCTCAGGTTAGTGGGCTAATTACTTTGGGGGTGAAGGTAGTTATATTCATATCACATTAACTATGAAGACAACTTGCCTCGATTTGAATCCTGGATTTTAGTTGTATGACCTCAGGCAAAGTTTCTTTATCTGTCTGTGCTTCATTTTCTTATCTATGAAATGGAGGTAATTTTAGTATTTACCTCACAAGGTGTTTGTGAAGATTAATTGAATTACTCATTGAAAAGTATTTAGTATATAGTAAGCACTATATAAGTGTTAAATAGCAGTGGTAATAGTAGTAGTAACAAAATATCCTTACTACTAGTCTTAATTGGTTAGTTGCCTTATTGTGTACTAAACTATAATCAAATTAATACCATCCTTTCAATGAGCTCACAAATACCTTACATAGAAGTGTAAAATATATAAGAATTTTACAGGAGTTCCATCAGTGGTTGTTACCTTATTGGGATTTGCATGTCTTCTTTATAATATTTTGCTGTTTTTAAATTTTCTGGAATTTAAATGTGATTTCACTTTCTGAAAAAAAGTTATTTTAACCACAATTCCATTGATTCTGCCTGAAGATTTATTCATATCCAGTGATGTATTTGAAAAGTAATAGATGTTGTGTTATGTGTTTGTAATTGAAGCTAAAACATTAATTTATAACAGTGACATATTAAAACATATCTATGTTTCTTTCAAAGAAATACATCAATCTTGACTTTGATAAAAATAAATAATTTGTAATTAATTTGAAAATTTGATCATTTTCCTTTGCCTCAGTACTTTCTATTATAATTTCTTCTGTAAATAGTAATAATTGATATGCTGTATTTACTTGGTGAGTTCTGTTGAATCTTTAAAGTCTTTAGATTTCAAGTCTTTAGAATAAAATAGTTATATTCCCAGCAAGCATAGAATAATCATATAATAAATTCTCAATAAATAATTTTTAGCATTAAAATTTCAATTAAGAGGACTGTTATATTACCAATCCCAGTCTATTCATTGTACATATATGAGTAATCTAAAATGATGAAGGTTTGGCCTCTTACCCAAAGTCATGTCATGTGTCATTAGTTAAAGATGTAAGACTTGAAATCATTCTTCCTTCTTTCTCCCCCCCCTCCTTCCCTTTCTTCAGTCCTTTTCCCTCCTATCTGCACTCTGTCTTCCTTTTAGCATTTATTCAAGTTTGCTTTTTCCCAAGCAAACCTGAAATTTTTACACTAAAACATTATTTGAAGACCGAAGAATATAAAATGATATATAAGAAAGTTGCCAAGAAATTTTAAAAAGCTATGAACAGTTCATTCTTGTGAAGAGCAACAGAAGAATATATATGATTTAAGAATTGACCTAGTGCTTGTTAAATATGTGCCAAAACTCTTCAATAACTAATGAATGAACTAATCAGAAACAGTCTCAGAGACATAGAGGAAAAACTGAGGGTTGCTAGATGGGGAGGTGAATAAGGGGGAAGGTGAGGGGATTAGAAAGCACAATCGGTAACCACAAGATTGCCATAGGGATACGAAAATCAGTTTGAGGAACATAATCAATAATGTTGTAAAGATTTTGTAGGGTATCAATGTACACTTGTCTCATTAGGGAGACCACCTCAGGGATGATGTAGATGCCTGATCACTGCACTGTACACCTGAAGCTGAAGCTGAACAATAATGAATGTCAACTATAATTATATATATGTATATATATGTATATATATATATATATATATGTATATATATATGGTTACAAGAAGTGGAGTACACCATTAGGAATAGAGGCAGTGGAAGTGTAATGGCTGTATGAGATGTCAGAGGGGTAGTAGATGGGGGAAGGAGGGTTATCACTGTGCGAGGGATATAAATGATAAATGTTTAACTATTACATTGTTTTCTACACCTGAAACTAATAAAAACAATGTTTTAAAAAAGACAATAGGTGTAATGTTAATAAGAAAAAATTGTAATTATTAGATTAATTTTACATATGATCATAAATTACCATATTTATATGTACTTGTGTTAAAAATAAAGGGAAAATATCCCACAGTTATTAACTGAAAAAAATTTTTTTCTTCTACTTTGTACAAAAAAATATTTAAGGTGGGACTAATAGGGGGATAAATCTTAACAGAATTGAAGCTATATGATAGGTACTTTTAATAAATTCAAATTTCCAGGTCCAGATGAATGATATCCTAGGGAGGAATGAATGCCTTTCCTGAGGAGATATATGAGTTACTATACATAATATGTACAAAACATGAAAAAGTGATATATTATAGAGTTAGAGATTGGTATATTCAAAACCCCAAAAAAGAAAAAAAAATCATTCTGACAGAGCACTGAGTTTGATTTTATTCTCTGATAAAATTACAGAATGGACTATTAATCAGACATGTTGTAGGTGGTTAAAAAGAAAATAAAGCAGTTCATTTTCTGTTTTGATAGCATTAGCTATTCATGAGAAGATTGATATCTGATCCCATATGTATATTGTGTTCAATATGCCTTTTATAAAGCAATTAAAAACTATATGGAGAAAACTGACTGGATGATCACATTATAATGAATAATAATCACAGGTGATTTAAAAAAATAACTAGAGTGTTAACTAATGAACCATCGCCAAAGTGGGTAGAACTTTAGAGGCAATATTGAGAACTTGCTCATGTACTTTTCATCAATATTTTCCCAGTAATGTGAATGAACAATTAAAAGTCTGCTTCTCTAACTTCCAAATAACTCAAAGCCAGTAGAATAAAAAACTGATATGATGCCTGATAGGTAAAGATTCAAAATATTTCAGGCAGATATGAAGGATACAAAGAACCAAAGAATGAAATGTATGAGGCACAAATATAAAATCCAACATTTGCTTCAAAATCAATTGCATAGAACTCATGAGAACTTCAAGATTGACAGTTTCATTTAAAAATATTTTAAAAATTTATTTAAACTTTAGTATAAAGCATTGTTGTAATTCATCTAATAAAAATGATTCATAGTTGAATTTCATTAAAAAACTATATCATCCATATCAATTGAGGAAACATTGATGAATTGGAGTATGTTCATAGGAGAATGGCTAGTATTTTGAGGTATATAGAAATCATATCTTAGGAAGAGTGATCAAATAAGGAAGTTATTTTTAGTTTTAAAATAATATTCCCAAGTAAGGAATAAGATAGTGTCCTTCGAGTATTTGAAAGATTGTCATCAGCCAGATCTATTTAGGTTAATAATGTCATGCGTGTATATAGATGACAAAACTAAGACACTTAATACAGGTGAGCAGATATCGATTTTCAGTATAAAATAAAAGCTGTATAATTATTAGAATGTTTCAAATGTAAACTGTGTATTTTATAATGAGGCAACTGGTATTGTTATAATAGTAATTAAAATGTATGTAGAACATATAACAAGGCATTAGGTATATAGTAAGCATTAAATAAACACATAACTATTTGTATAATGAATGTCCTTAGCATTATGTTCAAGTATAAATTGGGTGATTACTTATTAGATATAATCATTTATATTAAATTTAAAATAAATGTTTTTTACCTTCTTTAAGTTTAAGCTTCAAGATTCAATAATTATATGGCTTATTAGTCATCCTCCATTGTATTTTCCATCTATCTCCTTTTCATGACTTGAAGGAATGCAAATCTTATATCTCCTTTTAAAGAAAGTATTATAACTATTGTAATTAGAATAGTTTGAAAAATTACTTATACTCAAGTCCTACTGCTGGTTTTTATCAAAATAGAAATAGTCACTTTTAACACTAACGATTTGTAATATATTTAACCTACTATAGTAAACTCTTAATTACCTTAGCTAATTGCAAATCACATAAATATAAATATGTTAATAAACCTAGAACTTAGTTTTAAGTTTTGAAGTAATTATTAATCAAGATATAAATTTTTCATCACTGCTATAAAACTTGGCAAAATTTTGTTATCATTTTCTTTTTATTCTTTAAAAACGCTATTAGGAATGCTGAGAAATAAGAAAGAAAAGTTTTATAAGAATTGGGTAATGAACATCAAGTGAATGTTCCATCTTCATTCATAGGAGAAGCAAGTGTTTATTGATCATGAATCTATGCCACATAAATGTGGTAGATACCAGGAATATGTCAAATTTGAAAAAGCAAAGTCACAATCCCTACCTTCATGGAGTTACAGTCTGGTAAAACAGTCAGACATCACTCAAGGAATCATACAAGTATGTTTAAATTATAACTGTCACAACTGCTAGAGAAGTGAAGGATATAGGCTTCTGATAGTGTGAACAACAAGAATTATTATTCTGATCAAAGGGAATCATGGATAACTCCCCTGAGGAAATGATAATTGAGCTGGATTTATGAATGTGAATAAGAGTTGACTTGAAGAACTTTTGGAGGGTCAATCCCGTCAGCGGGAACAACAAGTACAAAGACCATACATCAGGAAGAAGTGTTGGAAAGGAAAATTTTTTTATTTAAACATTCACCATATATTTTTTATCACATCTTGTATTTGTTCATAAAATAATAAAAAGAAAAATCATGAAAATATTCAGTAAATAATTTACTATTGTTTGTACTTGTCTGGAAGGAGTTTCCCACGGCTTTAATCACAGCTACAGATCATTATTTCAAAGAAGATGCCATCTTTTAGGTATTTTAATATGTTACTCGTATCATAGAATTTAAATTTGAAGTCATTTTTCTGTGCTCTCGCTGAAATTCTGCTATGTACTTTAAATAAGTAAATTAGCATATACTGTAGTTCTGAGTGCTATCACTGCATCTAAGGAGGCACACACTGAGAGAAGGGTTATTACCTGAAGAAAAATTATGTTTCCTTAATCTTTAATTGTTCATTAAAATGTTTCTGAGGTTTATACAATAAAATCATGGTAGAGACCTCTGACATATGACATAACAGTGCTATGTGAAAGCTCTAAGGAACTCTATTATGTTTAGTGCTCAGTAATAGAAATTCTGATGCAGAAAAATCTAAACCAAGGTTAAAATGCTATGTTGAGTTTTTAAAATAAGCTACCTAAAATTTTATTTGTCGAGGATGTATTGAATGTCTCGGGAACATTTTCTCAGAAGGAATTCCTTAGAATAAGTTTTGCCTTTGCCACTGTGTTAATGATGGCTTTGATAAAATAACCCCAGGAAAAAAGAAAATTTCCTTCAGGTGTTATCTGTGTCTGAAATAGTCTTCACTGATTTTACATGCTTATTTCACTAATATGAACAAGGTAATTTGTCTGACTCTGGTGGGGCAAGATTTTCAGTAAGAAATGCAAAATTCACCCATAGTGCACCTCTAAGAAATCTTTGCAATTTTTTCAGTTTATATAAAGATGAAGATGTTGCCTGAAGCATCTATTTTTTTTTCTTCAAGGCAAGCTGAAGTACCACAAATCAAATAGTTTGTCACACTGTTAATATATTCTTTTCTCTTTCAATTTCTCAGAGAGCTGACATAGGGATTTCTGCTTTAACCATCACCCCAGATCGTGAAAATGTGGTGGACTTTACAACACGTTATATGGACTACTCAGTAGGAGTACTGCTTCGAAGGGCTGAAAAGACAGTGGATATGTTTGCCTGTCTTGCACCATTTGATCTCTCTCTATGGGCTTGCATTGCTGGCACAGTCCTTCTGGTGGGTCTTCTGGTCTACCTCTTGAATTGGCTTAATCCACCACGATTACAGATGGGATCAATGACTTCAACTACTCTCTACAACTCTATGTGGTTTGTGTATGGATCGTTTGTACAGCAAGGTAAGGAGAAAAAAATACATTTTCAGATGAAAAAGGATTGTGGTGTTTCAATTGCCTTGATTTCAGCCTAGATTGTGATGTATTTGTATCTGACATCAGTAAGTGTTAGAAAGGGTCTTCACAGCAATACATAGAACAGAGCATTTCCTTCTCTTTCCTAATGGATCTGAAACACAGCAGGTTTCCAGCAAAAAAATGGTTCATTATCTTTTGATGTAAGTTCAATATCACCAACAAAGCCAAAAATGAATGTCAGTGGTAAAGTTCACCAGAAACTCAAGATCCCCCCAAACTCTGACATTCTGAGAAATAGCCTTACAGCGATGAAACTGCTTACTGCCAGAGCAGATACTATTTAATTATTTACAAACGTAAGACATGTTGGGATGCTTTTTTTGTACAGAGACATTATTTCATGTATTAAAAATATTCATTGAAGGTGAAAATACTTTGATTAATTTAAGATATTAACAAGAAATTTTATATTTTATCTTTCACTTTAACATATAATCTTTAGCAATGATTTAGTTTACAATTTCATTGTATTCTAAAGAATGGCTTAGTTTTATTTTTTAGTATTCTAAAAAATAGTATTCTAAACTTCTCTAGTTGATTCTTTGATTCTTACTTCTTTCAAGTAAGTTTGATTCTTTAACTCAGCATTTTAGAATAGAATAATATTTATTGAGCTCCTTAATTGAGATTCCTGCTATCTTGGAGAATTAAATAATTAAATACTTAGGCAATTAATATTTTCTTGCAAACTTGTCTCATGTATTGAAAAGGAGAAATATGTGTCACAGTGGAGATGCATGGTGTTTTTGCCTTAATATTTACAACTCTCAGTAGTTTCTTACTTTTATTCACACTTACTATGGGATCTTCCATTAAATTTCATTCTTTGTATTCTCACTTAGCTAATCACAAGGTTTGTCTAGACTGTTCATCTCCACTTTCTCACTTCTAATCTAACTCATAAACCTTCATAAGTATTCTTCTTCCTTTCCATATCAAGGGCTCTGACTAAGGTTACATTTTACAGACATTTTTAGTTAATTCGTTAATCACTAATCCAGTAAATATGTAATCCAAACTATTTAGTGGAACTTTGCTAGCCACTGAGTATACAACTGTGAATGAAAGAGTGTTTGCCATCATTGAGCTATAAGTCTAGTGGGACACAAACATATAAGTAATCAATTACAATCACGGATAGAAAGTGCTGTGACAGATAAGCACGAACTGTTATGAGAATGTTGAGATAGAATGGTTCAATATATCTTAATGTGGCAAAGAAAGCTTTCGAATTAGTACTACATAAACAGAGACAACATTAACTATTTAAAGAGCTTGTTGAATAAGAGGATGGGGTAAAGGAGACATAGATGGGTAAGGTAGAATTTAATACAAAGAAGTGAGAGAGAAATTAGGGTAGACTACGCAGAACAGAGCTGGTAAAGATGAGGCTGAAAGTATATTTGTTATTATCAATAGTTCAAACTTGATCCTTAGGGAAATGATCATCTTTTTAAAGGTGTTAAATAAGGAAAGCCATGTTCATTTTGTACTACAGAAATATTTGGATCATAGGATGGAGAATAGATTAAAAAGGATAATGTAGAAAGTGAGTCAAATTTTAAAAGTATTATAAAAACTAAATAAAGAGTTGATGTGGCTTGCAGAAGGGTAAGGTGGCACTGGGGATCAAGAGAAGGGTATTGATAAATTGGAATCAATAGAACTTGATAATTATATAGTGATGTGGAGACTGGCACTAAAGGAGGAAAATGAGGCAAAGTTTACCTTAGATTTCTTGATTAGGAAATTAGTTGTATTGGATGTTAATATCTTTTACTGAAAAAATAAAATAAACAGAAACAGCAAGTGTAATGAGGAAGATGATACATTTGTTTTGGTGCATGTTGAGTTTGAGGTATCTGTGAAACATCCAAGGAGATATTTCTAATGCTTATTAGTGGTTTGCTCTATTTTGGGGGGCTAAATATATATTTAGAAGATATTAGCATGTAGGAGATAACTGAATCCATGGAAGTGAGTAAGATCATGCAAAATAGTTGTTCTCAACTGCATACTCCTCATTCATGACCCCTGGCCCAGAGAGGGCCTAAACAGTTCCCTAAGGAAAGGAATGGTTAAGGGTGCTTTCAATGGTAACTGATAAAGAGTGATGAGAAAGATGCAAATACCATGGATATATATTATAGTATGCAGTTGTATACACAGCAAATAAAGCCAGTATTTAAAGATAGAGGGTTTGGTCATCTGTGTCAAATAATCAAGTAAAATTAAGACTGGAAAAGTGTTTATTGGATTTAGCAATAAGCTTGTCAGTAGTGTTCCCAGTGACTATAGTTGTAGAACAAATTCTTCCAAAACCTATCAACTCTGTGGGTCAGAAGTTTAGACATAGTGAGATGTCTGGTCTTTACTCAGTGATGTCTAACGTCTCAACTAGACAACTCAGAATCTGTAGGCTGAACTCATGTGAAGGCTTGTTTATTTCACTCATATGTCTGGCAGTTGCTGCTGGCTTAGAGCTGGTAACCTCAGTTTCCCTCCAGGGTTTCTCTTCATGGGCCAGTTTGCCCTTTCTCACAACACGATGATTAATTTCTCCATAGAAATTATGCCAAAAGGAGAGAAAAGAGTCAATGTAGCAGAAGGATTCTGTGATCCAGTTTGGGGTCTAAGTCCCTCTTAGAGGGAACATCCTGGCTGTGTCCACCTCATAGCTTTGTTATGAGAATTAAAATGATTAAAAATTGTGAAGTTCTTAGAAAGAAGAGCTTAAAGAAGTGTCACATAAGTGTTCACTGAATAAATTAAAAATAAAAACAAATTAGACTCAGCTGTGGATACTTAGGTACATGAAAAATGGATAACAAGGCAAATGGTTTTAGATTATTGTCAAGGTAATGGTAGATTTTAGGGTACATGGAGCAATAATAAAATAGAAGAAGGACCAATAATTAGAATAGTAGAGAGTAAGACAGAAAAGTAATAGAGTAGTAGTGATAGAATTATTGATAAGTTTAAAGAACAGTGGAAAGATCAGTATGAGAGAGTTTAAAGTTTTATTTATAAAGTGGGACAACTGAGCCTAAAATTTTTGAAATGGTACAGTAGAGGATAAGTTACAGGTATGTGGATGTGGATTCCTGAAGTTAAGAGTTGGTGAAGGACTTCAAAGTTGATCAAGGAATTGAGAGCGGAGAGGATTAGATGAATTATCTGTAATGACGCCAGCTTGGACTGGCGAGAAAGAAAATAAGCCATGAGCCAAAATTGTCAATAAATGAGGTGAAGCAACTAGGAATTTGATAGATATGAGCATTGGCTACAAGTAGAGCTACATGTATTTACCCTCTGTTTTCATCTCACTTCTTCCCACTTCAGCCAATTTTTCTGTACGTGGTCCTGATAACCATCAATATGCAGATAACTCTCAAATCTACAGCACTGCCTTAAATTTTATTTGTGCATATCCCACCACTCATTAGACCACTCTCTGGATATACCAGAGGCGCCACAAATCTCAACATGCAGAAATTGAATTTGTTTTACACTTGTGACCTTTGTAGCATTTCATATTCGCTAGTCCAGCTGACGCATTATCAATCACACAGATATACAGGTTCAAAACTTTTCAAACAGTTTTGATTTCTTCTTCTTCTTTCTATTATATTCAACCATGATCAAATCCTGCGAATTTTACCTCCTAAATATTTTCTGGAAGTAGAAATTTCTTCTCACCTAAAGAGATAAGGCCTAGATTGTTACCCAGATGAAGCCTTCTTCATTTCTCATCTGAACCATAGAAATCTCATGACAGGTCTTTTTTTTTTTTTTTTTTTTCATTTTTGTCCACTGAAAATATGTGATCCACATACTTGCATATATAACCAAGTTACAACTACATTAAGAGCTTACTACATAATTTGTATTCTTCAAATATTTTCTTGGCTGCCCAATGCCCACAGTTTAAAAGTCTGAGTTATTCAAAGCATGAACAATATTCCACCATGTGACTCTTGAACAGTGCTCAATTCTAATCTCTTACCATATATGCTTCGCATTCCAATGTCCAGTTACTCCAAATTGTTTTGTCCCTTGAACACAAGACAAGACTGTGTCATGTCTCTTTGCCTTTGTTTCTGCTCTCTTCAGTTCCTGAAATACCTTTATTACCTGCTTAATCTCCCACACTCTGCTTTCATATGGCAAATTTCTATGTATTCTCTAATTCTTGCTTTGATCGTACTTCTTTCAAGAAGTGTGTGTGAGGATTAGGGACCATCTTCTATGCTCCTTAAGACATATTTATCATAGTACTTATCAGCTATAGGGTAATTGCATTTTATTTTCTATTTGTCTCCACCTGAGTCCTTTAAACACAAGGTAGTGTTCTATTTATCTTTATAGTCTTTTTGCCTATAGTCCAGTGTTATGTTCATATTAGTACTTTAACAAATGCATATTGATCAACAAAATGAGTAAATACATGCTAAATACTTAGCTAAATCAAGCATGGAGTTAACTGCAATACTGTGTTTATTAGATTACAGTCTATTCCTCAATTCACTAAACCAAATAGGAAGTTATTTGGAATGTGTCTACTGGTATATTTTATCAAGTTACTAAAACAGGAAACTTATAAATAAGGTGTCTGATTGGTTGAAGTCTTATTTTTGAGGCTATTGACATGCTTATGGATTGGCTTTCTGAATTTTGCCTTCAGGTGGCAAAATTTCAGTAAGTTTTGGAGCACACCCAAGAGAAAAAGATAAATAAAATTATCCGTATGGTTAGCATGTTTTTCTAGTTCTGTACACATGCAGCAGATATGAAAAGTTATAAATATGCTAGGCACTTTTCTATCCCAACTATGTCCTTAAATAAGTTGTGCAGCCTGTAGGTTGATTGAACATTTGTACAAATTCATAATGGTGGGTAATGCTGAATTGCATATGATTAACTACTTCATTTTTGAAATGATGCTGTTCCTCCACTTGCTAACAATGAAAAGTTGAATTCATTAAAAGATACTGAGAGCATCCTTAAAGTTTGATTAAAAATAAATTCAGAAAAGGCTCATAAGCCCTTTGAAAAGGAGAATCAATCAATGGCAGTGTCTGTGTACAGGCAGTGAAGTTGGAATTACTGATAATTCCCAATAAAAATATAATCTTTTAAGTAGAAAATAGAACTGTTATTTCAAAATTGCAGTCTTTATTGAGCCACTAGACCAGACTGAATAGGGATAAAGAGGCATTTCATATCTTATTAGACAGATTTCTGAAAAAAGATTTTAGGGACAGCTAAAAGCAGAAAAATGTTAAATGTATGTGAGTTGTTTATCAATCCTGATTTTTTCTTTTAAATCTGTAACTTGAAAGCATTCTGGAAAAACAACTCAAAGAATCCAACTGTGCAAAAACAGTATGGTCCATTATAGAGATAAACTTAGTACATCTGTTTGGCCGAAACATTAGAGCTTGTGAATTAGGTAGTTAAATGAATGAATGAGAGCTCAGTTTTATGTAAGTTTTATTTTCATTTTATATCCTCCCTCATCCTCATGTCTACAGATATCTCTCTGCAATCAACATATTTAAAACAAAATAAAGCAAAACAAAACTGGAATTTGAGTTTTGAAGATCTATAATGTTTAGTTTGTGGATAGTGACTGTTAATATCATCTGGGCCATGGAGAGCCTCTATGACTTGTTCACATATGTGGTTGTATGTAATTTGTTTTCTGTTTACTTGAAAAGGGGAATCTCCGTGTGGTTTTGTCAAATTCTATGAAGTACACATATTTATAATCATGTAAAATATTTGGAGCTATCACATATGGTTCATTACCAGCAAACATTTATTAAGTACTAACTATATGCCAGAAACAGGAAGAGCAAAAGAAAAACAAAGAATCACTACATTAACTTGTTTAATAACTATTTCTTTGGTATACTACGTGCCATGCCCAACCTAGATGTTTTGAATATGGCCATAAATAAGAATTTATTGGAGAGATGTTGGCACCATGTAACTGGGCCATAGCCAAACTGGGACCAAAATAAACCACTTCTGATGAGAGGAGCAGACAGAATTATTGGAAGTACTAAAGAAAGAAAATTCCTTTGGTAGCTTTCTTAAAGATCAAATAGCTCCACAGATGCCAGTGATGAATGGAAAGAGGACCGTTAGGAATGGTAGAAGAGAACTTGATGGCTGCTGCACAAGAGTTAACATGAGAGGCAAGCCACTGGTTTTGAGATCCCAGGACAATTTTTGGAAGAAAATAAAGAGCTCTTCCCATTGGCAGCTGGATTGCACTGTTACAGAGAATCACAACTTTCTCAGCTCCACAAAAAGAAGAGTTAGACATTATTTTCTATCGAATTCAGCAGCAGAAGAAATTATTGATGAGAGGTCATCTCTTTAAAACTTTGCATAGAATAACTCAAAAAAAATCCATTTCAATGGTGTGGATGTCAAATCCTTGAAATTTACCAATGTCCTAGTCACTAAACCCCTAAGGATTCAAGTCTTGAAATGCAGTAACTAAAGCCATTTCTTCGTAAGGTTATCTAATATTTCACATTCAATTTGAATTTAACAAAAATGATATTGGTTAGCTCTGTTGTTTACTGACCTTCATGAACATGGGGAAAATGAGAGTAATTCCCAGTGACAGGTTAACTGGACTACGAAAACAAGTTTCTTTCTACATTATGTTCTTAGAGATATTAACTCAAAAATGGCTCTCAGTAATTTTTATTTAGGTTTGAACAACATCTCTGTTGTTGGTAATTATGATTGGCAGTCCTTAATGAAGAGAGTGCCAAGCATTCTGAGTGCTGTCACATCCACTTGAGAATTTCCCATGCTGATTTAAAACATGACAAGGTGCTCATTTTCTTTCTTTTTATCACCAGAATTCACTACAACTAAAGAAAAAAAAAGTTGAACTTTTATGCTTTCAGAGACAGTTCAAACTTCATTATTATGGGTATGGGGAACAAGTAATTTGTGTGAGTAGAAAATAATGCCGTGATGTTAAGATGTCAATCCATTAGCTTACCTCGCAATGAAATGCAATGAGCTCCTAAGTAATTATTCCATGAACTATTTGCACACAATATGCCCCTGAGTTTCACTTGCTTTAATAGCAACTCTTCATGATTTCAGCAAGAAAATCCTTTCTCATACTGAACTGGGCTTTTGAAGAGTTAAGAGTAATCAAGGAGCATGAGGCACAAATCAGATTTCTGCTTATAAAATGTTATAAAACAAAAACTGGTGTAAACAACATTTTCCGAGCTACTCTGAACTACTTGTGAATACATATCATAATTAAAAGCATTATTTCACTATTTAATAACCACAAAAAGGAGTTTAACAAAGACATTTTAAAAATCTGAAATGTGAATTTAAGATATTCTGAGTTGGTTTTCCTTCTTCCCCAAAGTGCTGTAAGAAAATATATGTTTAAAAGTATAAATTTAAATGGTAGGAAAAGCAAGTGTTATAGATTCTTTAAAATAGCTTTGATGTCTTAGTAGTACTCGGTGTTTTCACAGTACCACATCACAATACCCCTCAGCATAAACAATAAGAATGGGACAGACATCACCAAAGGTAAATTTATTCTACAACTGATTAAGGATTGATCAAAGTTAAACTATTGGGCTCAAAGGACTATAGGTGATAGTACAGACCATCAGTTTAGAATACAAATTTGGAAATTTAATTTTTGATTGACCTAAATCCATTTTCCCCTTTTATCTATGAATATGTAGTAAGAAATTTAATAATGATGGTTATACTTCGCCCTCTATGTTATGTTTAAGTGTATAGTGCCCTAATCTGTGTAGGGGTTGCAATTTCCTACTTGTGTCTGTTGTTAGTAATCTTCCTCACAGTTGTGTATCCTTTTGTATTTTTGTTTTGGGTAGAATAACCTCCTTCAGTATTTCCTATAATATGGGCCTTGTAGTGGAAAATTCCCTCAACTTCTGTATATCTGGAAAGGTCTTTACTCCTCCTTCATATCTAAAGGCTAACTTTGCTAGATATATTAGTCTTGGCTAGTAATTTCTCTCTTTCAATAGTTTGAATATTCGGTTCCACTCACTCCTGCTTGTAGACTTTCTGCTGAAAAATCTGATGATAATCTAATGGACTTTACTTTGTAGGCTACTGTCTTCTTTTCCCTGGCTGCCTTGAGAATTCTTTCTTTATCATTAATATTTGATAGTTTCAACATAATGTGCCTTGGAGAAGGCCTGGTAGGATAGAGGTAATTAGGTGTTCTGTTTGCTTCTTGGATTCAAGGGTCCACTTCTTTTCATAAGGTTAGGAAGTTCTCATTGACTGTTTGTTTGAATAGGCTCTTTGTACCCTTCTCTCTCTTTTCTCCTGGTATACCCATTATTCTCATATTGCTCTTTCTGATGGAATCAGATAGTTCTTGTAGAATTCTTCCATTTCTTTTAACCCTCAAGTCTCTGTCTTCTTCCATCTGCATCCTTTCCAGATTCATATCTTCAATATCATTAATTCTTTCCTCCATCTGGTCAGCTGTATTTCCTAAGCTCACTATTTCATTGTTCGTCTCTTTTATTGATTTCTTCAGCTCCAGAATTTCTATTTTGTTCTTCTTTTAAAATTTCAATCTCTTTGGTAAAGTGTTCATTTTGTTTGTTGATTTTATTTCTGAGTTTGTTAAACTGCCTATCTGAGTTTTCTTGCATCTCGTTAAGATTTTTTCAGAACTGCAATCTTGAATTCTGTCATTTCAGTCACATATTTTCATGTCTTTAAGTTCATTTTCTGGAGATTTTTATTTTCTTTCTGAGCTACCTTGTTACCTTGGTTGTTCATGGTAATTGTGGATTATTTGTCTTCCTGGGCATCTACTGGAATGAATTCTCCAGCAGGTTGATATGAAGTAAGTAGCACTGGAGCATTTTATTTTATTTTGCCCTGTTCTGGCTTATCATGGTGGAATATTTTCTGGGAAGGTAGGTGTTTTCTCTGTGATCCGGTTACGTAGGTCTCAGGGCACCACCCTCATTGGAGGATGTGTTGGGCAATGGGTTTCCGAGCCCCTGAAATCCTAGGACTTCCTCTGCACCCAGAAGCAGACAGCTGTGTGCCTCAGGAGCCTTGGGTGCCCCTGCTTGGATCAGCCCCAAAATGTGGGTACAGTGTGGGCTGGGAGAGATGGCTGCTATGTTTGTGGCTTTATTTTTCTTTGAGTAATGGTTACTGTTAAATCACAGATGACTTGCCACTATATCTCTTTTCTTGTCACTGAGATTGGCCATAGAGTGTGTCTGCTGCTCAAGAACTGTCTCTCTAGTTATTAGGGTTGTAACTATTCCACTCTTCAATCTGACACTGCTACAGATTTTTGGGGGGCTCACTGCTAGCTCTGGGAGAGTGTAGGGGAGGTGAGCTCCCAGAGTGTGAGAGGAGGTGGCCAGGCTTCATGGCTTTGTTTTCTGCCTGGAAGTGAGGGCTGTTAGGCCACAGTTGTAGCTCTTCTGTATTCAGTCTTTGCCCTGAAGTCTCTGCCCTGATGGCTGGGTTCAGTCATATTATATGCTGATCACTCTCACAGGATTGTTCGGGGCCACAGAGAGTGTACCTACAGTCTCAATTTTCCCCTTCCCCGGACTGCAGTGAGTTCCAGGCTGCATTGGTGGCCCCTGTCTCTGTTCTTCTCCCTTTCCTCTTCCCCTGTTCTCCCCAATTTGCCCACCTTCAGATGTATAGATGTGTTGATTTCTCAAACGTATTTTGTGTTGCATAAGGAATCCTTTGTTGAATTATAGCTGTTCAACTTGTTGTAACTTCATGGGAGAGATCAAGGACAACCCCTCATGCCGCCATGATTTTACTGTCACTCAATATAAGGTTAATTTTAAGATGAAAATAATAATCAGTAAAACTTGTCACTTTGATCTGAGGAAATCAAAGCACATTATAGTATTGTGAGTTAAATTTAAAGAATATTGCATTCCAATATTCAGAAGGTTGATTCTAAATTAAAACCATCTTTGGTATCATTTGATCAATATTGATAAATTTAAAATAAATTAAATTATATTATTAAAATTATTGAAAAGGAATAAAAGACATTTGGATTTTTAAAAATATATATATTTTAATACAGTTTTGCTGAGAAAAATTACCAAGTTCCTAAAGCAGCAATCATTTGTTGCCTGAAACAAATTTTTCAGACATCCATATTTTAAGCAGTGGTGGTCCTAACTTTTGGCTTTTAAATTTTATATAGTATAACCTCTCCACATAATTGTTTTCTGCAAAGTTATGAAGAATTGTTGATAGCCTTCTATTCTCACTTACATCCTTTTGAATATCATGATTTTTCTTCCTTTCAAAATATAAAAGCCATTTTGCTATATCAGTAGAGACTGTCTACAAGCACAATATTTCTGTACTATTTTATACTATCTAAAGAGTTAAGATTACTTACTCCTCAGCCCTCTGCCTTACCTCCCCACCCAAGGAGTGTTATAATCCTGTAGAAATACATTGCCTGGAGTGTGGCACTGCTTAATAAATCACTCCATCTTATTTATCTTTCTCTTGACATATTTCTAGCAGCAGGAACCATTATCCTGTGACAATGTTAAGTTCTATTGACATTTTCTCTTAATTAACTACACCATTAGCTATGAATTTTATATTGGGAATAAACTTCCTTTATTTAATGCTGTCTTGAACGAAGGAGAGTGTTAGGTTTTGTCATGCATTCATTGTCATAACAGATATTGAAATAAGTGAAACATCATTGTTACTTTTCCAGAAAACCAGTTTATTCTGCTGAGAAAACAATAAACAGAATTTGCACTTAGAATTATATTGCATTATTTATTCATTAGACAAATGACCAATTAGACAAATGCATTTTTTTTCATTAGAAATCTTAAGGAATATATATGAGAGCTCTATTACATATATCTGAATTCTTCTGTGGTACATATCTCTTCAGCCAACTGAGTAACTTTTATGTACATTTTTATAAATTGAGAGAAATAATTTTTTCAGGTTACACATATTTTATGTACCTTAAAACTAAGTGTTTTCTGTCTAAATTAAAAATCATTCATTTATTCAGCATGTATTGAATGCTTACAATGTGACAGGCACTATTCAAGCTCCTGGGGATACCTTCAGGAGAAAAATTAAAATTCAGTCCCTCATGGAGCTTATATTCTGGTGAAGGGACACAGGTAACAAACAGTAAGCATGATAAGTAAATAAATTATATTGTATATCAGAATTCAAATACCATAGAAAAACTCAGAGTGAGGGGAATTTGAACTATATGTAGAAGGGATGCAGTTTTCAGTGGGCTCATTGAAGTAAGCCTCTTTGAGAATTTGATGTTGGAGCAACAGTCTGGATGATAGGAAGGAATGTGCTGTGTAGATATGTGGGGGAAAGGTAGTCTGGTATAGGGAACCACAGAGGCAGAGCGCCTTCCCAAGAGCTCAGAAGAGTAGCTTAGTGGCAGGTGAGGGTAGGAGGGCCATGAGTTCAGATGAGATTGGCATTGTAGACTTTGGCTTCTACTTTGAAGTAATGGCGATTACTGGAGTGTTCTAAGCACAAGAGTGGCAGGATAAAAACTTAGACAAATATAAATTGTTATAGAGGGCATTAACTGACAAACGATTCTATGTCTGTTCTGTTTTCAAATTCTCCAGCATAATTGAAGATTTAATAATTGTTTCCAAAAAACTGTAGATTATTTATTTTGTAGGTGTGTAAATGTTTATCTATTTAGGCAGATATATGTTGCTTACAAAATATATCCATCCATTGAACCATTAAAAAAACCCAAACTCCAAGATCCAGCCCCACTCATTTCACTTCAGCAGATCAAGCAAATATGGCTATCCATTTCAGACAACATATTAACATTAAGTCAAGAGGTACATATTATTTCCAGCTGTATTTGTGGTGACAGCTTCTGAAGAAAACAATTCTCTTCTAAGTAATCTTTCCCACTGCTCTTGGTAAAGAGCAAGAGTAGTGAATCTTCTTAGAAGACAAAAGTAGTGAATCCTCAGTTTATTTCTTCCTTCTTAGCCTCCTTTTATCTTTCTGGGAATAATAAATACTATTTTACTGAAATATAGATAGATAGATAGTTAGATAGATAGATAGATAGATAGATAGATAGATAGATAGATAGATGATATAAATAGATAATTATATATATATATATATATATATATATATATTTTTTTTTTTTTTTTTTTTCTACATCAAGCCAAACTACTCTTTCTTTAGAGGAGGATTAAATAAATCCCTTGTTCCTAAATCATCAGTAGTAATCTTTCTATAGAAAATTCTTCCTGTAAAGAATTGAATTGAAGGTTTTTCTTATTACTTTTATTTACTTGAAATTTATATATGTATACTCCTCCTTTATCCAGAAAGACCTTAAAATCTGTTAACATTCATAGTAACACTGGATTATTTTGCTTCTCTCACAGAAAAATAGATCAGTAACATTTCACTCCGTTTTTCTTGTCAAGGCCAGTTCTTTATTACAATTTTTTTTTCTTTAAATCCAGTCAGTTGGTCACAAAAGGCCATCTGGAGTATAAGATTAAATAGACACTAGCTTTAGCCACAGTAGGATTCTGTAAACTCAGCATTTTCCCCTAGATAATCTTCCTTTGAAAATGATGCACAGTTTATCCAGTGGGACTATACTTAATCTCTAAGCAATAGGAAACACAAGGTCAAATCTTCTGTTGACAACAGGAAATAGTATAACTGGTCCCCTTATGGTTGTTGCAAATAGTTGTATGCATATAGACTAGTGACACTTCTGAAAGACTAAGTATTTTAAGGTGATTTTTTAATATTCAATCTTCCAAATACAGGAAATGGTTTAGGTTAAAGAGTAAAAATTAAACTGTTCACCTTGATGTTCATTGATTTTTCTTTCTTTCTTTCTTTCTTTTTTTTTTCTTTTTCCTGAGCTAGTATTGACCCAGTTGACATTCTACAAATGCTGACTTGAATTAGGTTAAGCAAGTTGAAAATTATATTTGATGACCTGAATAATTCATTAAAAGCATAAGCATTAAAACTCACTTTAGTGCTACAAACACATTTTTTATAATAATGTAAGATAATGAAGCTGGCTACATGCAATGTCCAGAATGGACACTTTGTATTGGAATGACTAACTTTTGTGCTGTTAAATTACATGGAATACATAGCTAACTGATGACCCAGAAGAGAATATTTTGGCTGAGAAAAAGTCATTCCTGGCACTAAAAGGCAATTTAACATGCATTTACACCCAGGAAAGCTTAGAAAATGAACAGTAATTGCAGAGGTCAAACTTTTAAGCTGCTATGCTTACTTGTTTCAATCCAAGACTTGACTGCAATGCAATTTAAACCTCGAATCTGTGACTGAGACGATCATTGAATTTAGGTAGCTTATCAGCTGAGAAAATTATAAACACATATCCAAGGTATAGATAATTTCATATACCAAACAAATACACATACCATTGTGAAATGTTACGAGTTTATAACTTATTGCTATTTATTTATTATTTATTTATTTATTTATTTATTTATTTATTTATTTCTCCTTTAGAAGAATGCCTCCTCCTGGTATGTAATTATTGTTTACTGTACTTTATAATAGTATTGATAAAGCTGAAAACAAATATTGTATAATTCACAGCTGGCAGAAAGTAACAACAAGTAAATGATTTTCAAAACCAAAAGTTTACAAGTACATTAGTTTTTTGTGTGTTTTTTGTTTTTTTGTTTTTGCTAACCAGTTCTACAAAATAAGAAGCACTTTCATTTAAAATTACAGATTTTTATATTTTTTATGACGTCTAAAAATGCAGATCAACTTTCAAAATTGTATTAAAACAAACCAGCAAACACAACATTTATTAGATATACATTTTCTCTAATTTATTGTACAAGGCTTTTGGCAATATAATTAAAAAATATTTGAAATCAGAGATTTCAAAGGAAGTCAAGAATGAGAAAAGCCAAGTGGAATAAAGATATTAATCCCCCTTTTAAAAATATAGATTTAATTTTTAAATTGCAACATCTGGTATTAATGAAATAAAATGAAACAATTTTTTGTAGAAAACTTTAAATGTTATTTTCCCTCCTTTCTTTTGCTTCTGTGCAGATATTATGATACTCCCTCTGAAGGGCACAGAGGTTGTGCTGTATCTTATAGATAGGTTATGAGCAAAATAATGCCACTACCTCCAACTTAGAAACCATCACTTCATAAGAAAGCCTTTCCAGCAGTGCCGCATTCTATAACCCTCTAGTTGTTGTTTTTTCCCCCCAATTTTAATTCATTGTTGACTAAGTTACAAAAAACAAAGTGATGGTAGGAATCCTAGAGCAAGTCTGAGAGGTTTGAAGACTCCATATAGCTTGTACAGGGATCCTCCAGGCAGATCTTTAAGTTCTTTGATCTGATACCTTTGATCTTCATTTTGGCATGTTATTGCTTATCAAGATGCTTAGCTGGAAAACTTCCCCTTAACACAGAAAAATGTGGAAATTTAAGCTTGAAACTGTTCTCAGGGTTGTATTATTTTTTTAAGTTTAAAAAGCACTTTATATTCGTCATTTTGTACATTGTCAGTTCTTTTCCCATATTTAATATTTTTATTCATGCTCATTAGAGTTTTATCAGCAAATAACCTGGTAACATATAACTGTTAATCACAAAGAAAGAGTTGTGTTAGACTTTCTACTTATAAATTTAATACAGCATTTCCTCCGAATAGCTAAATGATCTGTGTTATCTAGACACAATATGAAGGATGGCTTAGAGATTATGATAAACTATTAAAGTAGACCAGCTAATGTCATGTTAGCTGGAAAAACATAAACAACCACCACCACAACGACAAAAATGGAGGTAAGAATAGAAAAGAAGGAATGAAATTGAAATACTATATGTGACAGGATTTAGCACATGAGTGGGTGTCAGCATATAGAAAACATATCAATACATAGATAAATAATAATGGTTTCATACTATATACAATGTTTTTTAATTAAATTAACAGTACATCCTGAATACTGTATATAATTTGTTTTGCCAAATTCTCTATTATTTCATGTTTATAAAATATAATCATTCTAGTGGTTCAATATTTGTGCATATCCTTGGTTATTTTCTTAAGAAATTATCCTAGATATTAAGCTTCTGAGATAAATGATATGTGTATATATACTGGGGGTGCCAAAAAATGTATGCAAATAGACATTTTGGTCAATGTTGCTCAAGCAGTAGTTCCCTGTAATCAGAAGTGTCAGGATGCTGATGGTAATACTTTGAGCACGTCTTGTAATTACAGAAGTCAAATGTGACTTGTATTCATCTTTTGTTATCGGTATATATTGAGTATTACAATTTTAATACAGCTTTCCTTTCTTAAAATGTATATACCTTTTTTGGGCATCCTCTGTATGTGTAAATATGTATAGATATATATACACATATACATATATATGTATATATACACATTGTACCATACTACATATTCATAGTATATATGCAATGTATATTGATACAATGTGTATATATACATATGCACACATATGTGTATACATTATATATATTTATTTTTTACCATACTATATATTCATACCATACTACAAATCCTATTGTACTATATATACTATGTATTCACATAGTATATATAGTATATTTTAAATAATAATATGTAGGTTTCAGTAGAACTTTAAAGGCTTTATTTATGAAAATAATAGTAACAATGTAATGTAAAATTAAGCTTTACATTACTGTATTTCACTAAATATTTAGAAGATACTTAAACATATTCACAGACAAAATTGCTTGGACATAAAGCATAACAACACTGCAACACTTTAAAAACATTAACTAAATCATTTGGACAAAAATATTTAGGATCTGTCATTCTTAACTTAAATGTTAAGAACATAGACAAAAAGTTAACTGAAAGTTAGCTCAATCATTTAAATATGTATTACTGTTGTTTATAAAGGTATAAAATTAAACCATGAATGCAGAGAGGCTATTCCAATGATTTAAAATAGAGCAATAAATCCTTCATATACCAAACTGTTGTTGTTCAAAACCAAACAGTTGTTCAAACCAAACTGTGTTGTTCAAAATGATAATTGGGGGTTGGAAATATCCAACAACTCTGTAGGAGAAAACAAAAGAAAAAAAATGGCTGATCAAAATTTACCTAAAGTAGCTCATCCAATCACTGCAATTTTTTTATTTCTTTTGAAAAAAATATCAAACATCAAGTAATCTTCAGAGCCACCAATGTTATTAGGCAAAGGAGGATTCCAAAAGTGTTGTATTAATCCACAAATATGACTATCATCCAATGATTAGTTTGGATTTCATTATTTGTCTCCAGTTGTCAAATATTTTATGATCTGCTGAAAAGTTTCTTCCATAGTACAGTTAGAATAAGTTTGTACCATAAGCAACATGATAAAAAAATAAATAAATGAAAAAGGAAAGTAGCAGAAGATTGCACAAGAACTTAGATGACTACAATTAATATTAGTAACAATTCCTCTGATAATATCTTCACATAAAAGCTGCCCAGCTATCTGTTTTTTGAATAACAGCCTGAATTCCCAAACCACTACAGGGGTCTCTTGTGTATTGTGATACATGCATAGAAGAAATTTCTAAGTTTGTGAAACTTGGAAGAAGCAAATCACACCTTTTTTTTTTTCTATCTTGAATAAACCTGTGTAGAAAACCAAGTTGAATGAATGTTTCCAGGGAAAAGGGGAACAAAAAAATAAATCACCATTTTGTTTGCAGGTGAAACTTAGATATTGAAAGTTTTAGTCACCTATATGTAACCCATTGTGTCTAAAGTTAATTACAAAGTTATTTGTCAAAGTAATTTAAAAAGAAAATATAATAGCTATTATATTCCAACAATTCCAATAACTGGGGCTTATAGTCTTTTAATGATTCAATAAAAAGTTACATATCATCATTAAAATAGGGAAATGGCAAATGCTTCTATTGAGTTATCCCAATAATTAAGTTAAGGTATATAGAATCACAGCCCACCAGAACACAATCCTTCCAGAACAAATATGAGGAAAGAGATCTTCACCTACCTATTTTCTCTATTATTTATTCATCATTAAAATCTCTTTTCTGTGTAATATTACCTTTCTTCTATTTTCTTGATATATCATCCTTTCCAATTATATCAGTTTTATTTTAAGTTTATTGCTTTCCACTTTCATCTAAGTATCTTGGTCTTAGTAAATTATTCCCAAGACAAAATAATGGGGATTTTTCCTGAGTCTTGTGGATATCTAAACTCTTATTCAGTTTAATTTTATTTGCTTGAATCTGTCCTAAATTTTTGACCTGTCAGCCCTCAGTAAACCTGTTCATTCTATCACTGAGGAGAACAGAGGGAGAAAATGAAGTGGCAGTAATAAAACAGAATATTTGATGGAAGAAATGTACTTGGAAGAGACACCACAGTGTTTCGTAGATTCTCTAATACATGTCACACTCCGCCTAGTCTTTTGCCTTGTCAAGGAGAGCCTGTGAGCATAAACCATCTGTCCCTACTCTTCTATTCTTCTTGACCCTGGCTGAGGAAACCCCAGCTTGCTTTCCTAGTCATTTCATAAGTCTGTTGCGAAAATTAATAAGAAAATGCTGACGAAACACTTAACATAGTGCAAAACTTCACAACAAATAGAGGCTTTTCTTTGTTTCCTGAGATTTGCTTTATAATCTCTTACTTCCTGATGTTGACTTTAGTTTAACAGGTTTTGTGTGTGAGTGTTTGTTTGTTTGTTTGTTTTTACAACTTCACGCTGATCCCTCTCCTCCCTGACCTCACTTCCTACTTCGTTGCATCCGTGGTTTTGATATACCACTTCAGCCCAGCACCTTGAACTTGTCTCCTGATTTTTCTATTGCTCACCAATTCAACCAAGTCCCATCCTTCAATGGCTAAAGAGGCTCTAGATTGAAAATGCCTTTATATCTTCCTGGGAGAATCTAGAAACCACACCTAAATAGAACATTAAAATAGAAGAAGGAAGAGGAGAATATATTTTTTTAACTTCATGTGGAATTCTAAAATGCATTCAGCTTAATGTGTTTGCATTCACAAACACAGAGAAACCCGTGATATGGGATTCATACACATTTGCTTATTCAGTCAGCAATGTCATGGAAATCACTATTTATGATATGAATTTTTTTCGTTCTTTAATTACAGATCTGTCTGTTTTACTGAAATCTTTATGAATATTTATAGCCCACATATTGAATAAAATGTTTATTTTTTTTGCAGTGAATTTCCTGTAATTCTCATACCAAAATCTCATTTCTTTAGCCATTTTCCAACCAACTATTCAAAAGAATATACTGAAAAGAAACCAGAGAGGAAACTATTTTTCTGTTCTTCACTTTAAAGTGTCCTCCTAAGAACTTAGCCATAAGATCTCTGGAAAACAACAGGAAAAAGAGGTTCAAAATTGAGAAGGTTGAAATTGTTTTTCAAAGACTAAATTCATAATGTTAAATGATCCCCTTATCTTTCAAATTATAAATCTTAATGTATGGTCAATAAATGACCTATGATTTGAAACTAATCTCTAGTCATGGTTAACAAATTGCTGGCTTTGAATGGCATTTTGGAGCTTCAAATATTTATTTCGGACTTACTCCTGGTTCTCTTATCATGATTACAACTGATTGAATGGTATTGGCATTCTTTTACCTTGTGGAAATAATGACACACTTATGTATAAGACATAGTTTAGGAACCAGTCTCAGAAATTCCAGAGGTAATTAAAAACTTCACTTTGTGATCTATTTAACTTTTGATTCCTGTTGACAACTGTTGTTTACCCTTTGAACGTTCATGCCCCTGGGATTGGTAAAATGGGTGCAATTTTCCTTAGAACCACTGATTGATTGAATTCGTGAAAAATGAGGTTGATAATGGCACTAGAATTTATATAGTGGTTTTATATAGTGGCTCAGGCCTTGCTATAATTATTTTAAAACATTAAAAGCTAATACATCACTACAGAGTGGCAGGCCTGACTTAACTGCACTCTTGCTTCATGCTGTTTGATAAACGAGTAGTCATCCAGACATTTCCTCTTTGAGCGCCTTTCCCAGCTTCCATTTCATTACCAGGTCTGCGATGAAATCAGTAGGTAACAAGAAAAGTAGTACAAAAAGAATAATTCTTTGCAGCCTCCAGAAAATGGCGTATAGATACATTTAAAGAATCACAATATTTTCCTTGTTCAAATTATGCACTGTGTTTCTTTTTTCATGAGAAGATAGGCAATAAATATATAGTGATGTATTAAAAATCGAAACAAAGCACCTAAAGTGTCAATCAAGTAATTTAGTAAACAAAAAATATAACCGAAAGTTCAAGAAGCCAGATATAGTAGAGATGAGAAAAACAAAGAGTAGACATATAAATTGACTTCAAAAATTCCAGGGCATCACTGAACCAAGCTACCTGAAACTTTCTGAAGATTTTGAGGGCATTGTTTGGATATCTTTCACCCTTTTAAAATTGGATTACTAAAATTTCAAATATTTTAATGTTGTAGTATCAGGTAGAAAAATTCTGTATACTCTACATTTATATCTTTTACCAAAATCTTGGACTTAGGCTGTTGGGTCTTGCAAAGCAACACATCTACTAACATATCTAAAGACAATCCAGGAGAGAAAGGATGAGGCTTTTTGGTTTCTCCTCTTTTATACATATATTTTAAACAAGAATTCTAAAATAGCACAGTAGAATAGCTTTAGTAAGAGCATGAATACAGAGGCTGAAGATATTCTTAGGGCCACCACTTAAATAAATGTGTGTTGTTTGGGCAAAACCATAATTACATAAACCATGAAAGTGATGGAAAATAGTCTGGGAGACAATGAGGATTTGGGATCTATTCATCCATAGTGTTGAAATTTAGTTGTGATATTGTTCTGAAGATGCAATCTTATTTTTAGCATTAAAATTTACAAGGGCCTTTTCAATGGGTATTGGGAAAGGAAATACGTAGAAAAAGAGGTAAGCAAATACATTTTTTGTTACAAATAAAAACAGCAAGAAATTCAAAGATGTGTGGCACGCTGATCCATTGTACTTCATGCTAACGCTGATTCCATTAACCATTAATTAATGCCATAAAATACTGATCTATGAATTAGTGAAAGTCTCAGCGAACAGCCATATACACTACCAAGCCTTCCAACTAAACTGGTCGATTTCAAACATTTAAAAACTCCGATATAGATTATAGATATAGATATAGATATATATCTACATATATATACATATATATATTCTTAAAAAGTCGAAAACAGCTTCTAATATCAATATCATTTCAGAATCTCTAGAAGAGAACATTTACAAATTCAATAATAATTAACAGTTCCCATGAAAAGGGACTTTGTTAATTAGTGTACTAAAAGATTTATTTGCTCCAAAAAAGTTATGCATATCAAGATACTTTTAATAGGCTTAGTGCAATTCATTTATACTATGGTCATGTTTCCAATAGAATTGAATATAAAACAATTAGTGCAGGAAGAAAAAAAAATAGTCTTGATTAAAGGAGACCTAGAAAAAGGATTTACAGCAAGTGTGTCTAAATCCCACCACTGCCACTCTCCTCAGAGATATAAAAATACAGCAGTTTGTGGTGGGGAATCATATTAAATACCGTATGAGTATGTGTTGCCCACCCATGTTCTTAATGTTGCTCTTAAGGAGCTACTATTTCAGTGCAGGTTAACCTTAAAATTCTTGACTATTACTTGAGGTACGACTTGTGTAAAATTATAATGTAGTCCACTTAACACACAGGTAACCTGAAATCTCCTTTGTAATTAAATTACTAACCACAAAAGTTTTACTTATGTAGTATCAGATGGAAAAATTGATTTTCAATTGGCTGGTTTTATTCCATAGCTCAATAGAAAGAGCGGTAGTTTCATAGGGCTACAGTAATGAAAACATTGTGAAAGTAAGAAGCTGCCAATTGTTACTTTTTTGTATTTAATGTAATTCAATTTAGTTTTAATATGAGTTATAGCAATTGACACTTCAAATTAAATTAGAATCAGTATAAGGTGTATGTGGTAACCAGCAGCCATTTAATTTGGTTATAATTAATTTTTAATTTAACATTTTTCAAATCTATACATCAGAAATATCCCATGGTACTGAGTTCAGTAAAATAAACCTAACTACTTATGTTAAACCAGAAGCATCATGAATTATAAATATTATCTCCTTCCGTATAGTCTTGAGGGTGAAACAGCATTCTTTTTTATTTCATCAGAAGAACATGCTTATTTCAGGTAAATGTGTATACATGGCATGTATATGTAAAATAACTTTATTAATTAAGAAAAAGTGAACTATGTTAAAATTTACTATTCAACTAATATATAACTCTTCCAAACAAAACTTTAATGTTAAAGAGTTGGAAAGAAGGTGATACTTTTTGTGAGCAGCTTTACATGTATTATAATTACTATGAAAATGTAAATATTAAGTTATGTACAGAAAATTGCCATTTTGATTACATGATCTAATGCTTTCTAGCCTAGTTTTGCTTATCTGCAAGTAGACTTATCAGTCAGTCCAGAAAAATATTTTGTTATTCAACTGAAATGTCAACCCTTCAGGAAGACATATATATTAACAATACAGTAGTGACATTACCTCTCACTATTTGTTCAATAAATAATGTTATGAATTGTATTTGAAAAATGCTTAATGCCTTTATAAGACATAAAAAAAAGCCATTTATTTGATGAAATAACTTCTCTTCTTGGATTCTATCAAAAAAGAAGTTTATAGCAATGTAATATATGGTTGTGTAAAATCTCAAAAATTTAAAAACTAGTGGTATACTTAAGTAAGCCATAAAACATCTGACTGGGAAATATTACCCAGTCAATGAAAATATAATAAATAAGATACAAAATGAGAAGTGTGACATGACTATTAGTATTAAAAATTACTTAAGAAAAATTTCAAAAAGAACGTAACTAAAAATATTAACCTGGCCTCCTCTTCAATGTTGGCTTTCTAGATCCATAAACTGGATGAGTTCTAGGAACCGGATAAGAAGCTCCAAATTTCTCACTCTGCAAGTGAAGTTAGATTTCTGCCCTTAGCTCTAGAATTGCTGTGTACATAAATATCAAGAAGCATAACATTTTTCAAATCTATACATCAGAAATAGTCCATGGTACTGAGTAGGCTGCCCACCTATTTCGTATTTAGGAACCCTGTGATAAGTTCTTGCAATCCTTCTCTAAAGGTCAATAAACTCCAATTACCATTAATAAATAGCTATGGCTTTTGTGGTAATTTCACCTTGTCTGTGAGAGTTAAACACCCACTTAGCCTCTATCTACCTGGGATACTAGTCATTTTGATGTGAAGACATCCCTCCGTATTACAGTATTGCCAATGGCATCTCAGGCCTGCAGAGTTGTCTCTTCAGAGATACTTGTGCTCTACCCACTCCCACGCAGGTCTCAATGTCTTTGTGTAGAGCGTGGCCCTTTTGTGTATAGTCAGGGAGGTGAATAAATTGTTCAGAACAGATCCATTCCAATATTCCCAGCTCTCTGTATCTCTACATTATACCAGACAAGTTGTGTAAAAGTTACCTCCACAATTAATTATTATTGGTCCATTCTACAATTAGGCATTCTAGCAAATTACTACCACCACTCCCAATTATCAAGTCAACACATTTAATATCAAATCCCAGATTATTACCACCCATGACAATATATCTGCCCTAATCAATACTTACATTGCATCCTATTTGGTATAAAACTTTTATTAGTGAGCTTCATACATCTCTGATTTAGTTAGTTGGGATCTAACTTGTAACCTGGAGGCAGTAAGGGGTGGTATGGTGAGTTCAGGAGAGAACTGTAATTCCTGGGTCCAGTCATTGAGAAACACTTATGCAGAGGAAGGCTGATTCAGAAGGCGTGAGAGGTTTCCAATACTAAGGAGATTTAGAGGGATTTGGAAGCTCAAATTTTCATCAGTGCTCTTTCCTTACCATGAGAGATCTTATATGGTAGAGATTTAATTGTTGCTTGAATTGTGCTACACTTACAGTCAAGCGTTAGTCTCATCCTCAGTCATAGCTGCCATGAAACTATGTGATTTAAGAGACTCCTTCAAAGCTTCCACCAAGACTTTCAAATTATACCTTATTTCTGAGTTGGGTATTAAATGGTTTAAATTTCTCCTTTTACCCTTTGTATTATTCAGAGGCTTCAGTGCAGTTAGCTGGAACCACAGTCTTTAAAATTGCTATTATTGCCACAGCCTCTTAGCCTTCCAGGTCCTTTCATTTCACCTTCCTTTCATCTCCTGCCAAAACTGAGGGGAAGTTGAATAATTATAATGTAACCACAAGCTGTGGATTGTCAGTGTTCCATTTCCCACCAATATGCACTACACAGATACGTAAGCAATTCAGTTCCAGAATGCCATTTTTGTGGTTCTGTTTCCTGGGACAATAAGTACCAACAGACAAGAAATAGATGGTGTGTTCTATCTGGGAAATTGAGGAAAGTTAACCAAAGGGAATCTACAATGATCTGGGTAGAGTTTCGAGAAAGTAACAAGGGTTGGTACAATACTCTTTAGTTACAGAGGAAGCGATTATCATACCTAGGCCTAAAAGGACAAGGACAAGGAATAGTCACTGGAGCCAAAAGGAGAGCTGTAGGACAGGGCTGCCCCATAGGACTGTGGCTTTCAGTTGCGGGAAGCGGACATTGTATAGTAAAGTCATTTAAAGTAATTCTTTTATCTGGACAATTATGTCACTAACTTAATATACTCTCAAGTTCATTTGTACCAGTTTGTTTTCAATGTATTCTTTTTTAATTTAATATTCTTTTTAACTATGTAAAACATTCACCTGTTTCAAATTTAAAACTAACAAATTACAGTCACAGAAATCTTAATTCCATCCTTGACCCGTTTACTCTACTCCCCTCTCACACTCCTATTTTCCTGTCATTTTATTTTGAAAATATGAACACATTTACTCCTCCTCTTTTACCCTAAAGCGTGTGCTGTTTTGTACCTTGCTTTTCTCCAGAAGTTCTTTGAGATTGCTTTAATTTTCTAAATGAGGTAGATTTCATGACCAACTTCTGAGAGTGAGGATGGGGTGGGGTGGAGTTTTGGAGTTTGGGGTATCAGAAGACAAAGAAACACTGAAATACCTATTTATGAGGGTGGGGGAAAGAATTCCTCAGGAGATGTAACATGATGGGGAGGCTACGTTAAAGGCCTATTTGAAGTTTGTGATCATGGATTTAAAATGACCTGCACATTTTTTGTTATTGTTGTTGTTATTCCACATTCAGCTGCACAATTTACACACAGAGTAGGGAAAGAGTTGGGTTTGACTCAGTTTGGGCCTCTGCCAAGAGGACTTCAAGGGAGTTCAAGATAAATGCAATGAACTGATTATAACAAATCACTGAATTTAATCTGGGTAAGGGACAAGTATAGCTAAGAGAATAGGGAGGAATAGTGGGGAGGTGGTAGGGTCAATAGATCTTAGTTCTTGGTGGGACTATGGATTTGATAGAGGAAAGAAGCTCAAAAGTATCAGAGAGTGGAATACTTGAAACTGAGATTATGGAGGAGGTAAAGTTATTGTTAATAAAGTTATGTTTGTGAATATAAATATAAAAGTAGTGCCATTTGCATTAAATAGAAAATAACTATAACATCAGTATGATATAAATGAAACATTATTAATTCTAAATAGTTTCTGTTGCCTGCCAAAGGGAGTTTGAGATTTGCCTTCCCTTTATAAAAATAGATTCATAATCTTACAGAGACTTATTATCACCAAACAGAGGCTTTCTTTTCGCTATGATAAAATAATACTGAAAGCTAATTGTGAATGGAACACCTTCCTCACCTCAGCACAGTATGATTTGATGTTATTTCTGCTGACCACCTAAAGCCATCTGTTGTATCAGTGGTAGGCATGCCACATGATAGAAACCTGCCCTACCTTGCAAATGGTTTGGATAGTGGACCTATTAACCTGCAGCCAACAGCAAACCATATGTGTATCTCACTCACATGCCCCTCCTTATTACCTCTGCACCCTCCACCAAAAGAAAATAGTAAAATAGAAAAAAGAAAATTTACAGACCTGCTCACAGCCAGTCTCTCAATCTGACTACTTATGAAAGAGCTTAAAAAAAAAACAGATTGATAAAGAAATATAACTGACATATCTTAAGAATTTAGGAGATACTTTTGTCTGCCATCCTTAAGTATAGAATACCGCCCTAGTAATGATGAATCGCCAATAATATCCTTTTTCATGTTTTCTAAATTGTTATTTTGTAAGTGTAAAACATTCTACTATTTATTGATACTCCAAAACCTGCTTACTTTAACATATTCAGTCATCCCCAATATTGGAAATTTTCTGTTTGCTGTAAGAGTTTCTAGCCATTTTTTCCAGTAACCTGGTTTCACTTAAGGATCCAACTCCTGTGAAAAGGAATGTTTATAAGGAAAGGTAACAATAAGTTTGTTCTACTTTTTTTATTAATCATATTGCATAAAAGTTTCAGAGTCCCAGATTATATAATAAACACTTTGTAAGTTTTTAAACCTATGAAAAGCTGATTTACCAAGCAACCAAATTGTAGAATCTTGAATAATCAATAACTCTTCATAGTTTGAGGCAAACACAAAGGTGCATATATACTCACACAGAATAAGACTTAGAGCAACAAATTTTTGCCTGACTGAGGTGAAATTATCAAGTTTCACAATCTTGCCTGAGGGCAAAACATTTTATTTCTTTAACAAGTTTTATAAGCAGGATAATATATACAGTAGCAAAGCTGATGTATGTTTTGATGTGGCAAATCAGTTATATGAAAATGCAAATCTGTGTCAGAAAAATTTTCCTTACAACACAGTGGTCACTTTGGAAAATATAAATTCCACATGCTTCTACAGAGTGATATAGGGAGACTTCAAACTCACCAGGGCATAGAGGAATCAAAATTCCCCACTCTAGAGTCAGACCTTTGCACACTATGACATGTCAGGAATTGCCAGCCTAATTTGTGCCACACTTTAACAAAGTGGGATTGTATTTTTAATTGAGCAGATAATTTTTTGTCTTTTACCTGATTATTTCCTCTAGCATCCTGAATCTATGACAATCCTTTTTTGTTTTTGTTTTTAAATGTGCACAGAGAGGGGAAAAAAATGATGGTCTTTCTTAAACTCATTCATCTCCTTTTTTCTTTTTAATTTTCTATTTCTTTCTTCATTTATTTTTAAAATTTTATTTAAATATGGTTGGTATGCAATCTTATATTGGTTATATTAGTTTCAGATATACAATATAGTGATGCTACATTTTTATACCTTGCAATGTGATCACCCCACTAATTCTAGTAATCATCTGTCACCGTGCCAACTTATCACATTATTATTGATTATATTTCCTTCCCCATTTGTGAAATATTTAAATACAGAAAAGTACATAAAACTTAAATGCGTAGCTCAATGAATTACCAGCAATAGAACACCTGTTTAATTATGACCTAGAAAAAGATAGAACATTATCCATGGCACAGTTTCCACTGCCCTGTCTCAACCCTTATTCTTTATCCCCAGAGGTAACCACTCATGGGATTACCCAGGTCTACTATTCATGTTGCCTGTTTTTGAACAATTATCATAAAGTGTGCATTCTTTGACTCAACATTTAGTTTGTGAAATCTGTTTATGATGTTATATATAAATGAAATTGGCTCATTTTCATAATATTCCATTGTATGACTATACCATAATTTCTTTATCCATTATACGCTCCAAGAATACTTAGGCTGTTTCCAGTTTGAGGCTATTAGGAAAACTGTTGCTAAGAACATTCTTGTGTATATCACTTGCTACATATAGTCCTCCTTGGGGTATGTACCTAAAGAACGGAATTACTGAAACTTAACATACTCATATGCATATAATAGTTCTCAGAGGTGCTGCCAAATTGTTTATCATAGTGATTAAACAAACTTATGATTCTAAACAGTGTGCAAACATTCTGGTAGTGCCAAATCCTTGTCAACATTAGGTATTGTCTATGTCTTTATTTTAATCATTCTGATTGCTATGTAGTGGTATTACATTTTTCTTTTAGTTTGACATACCACTGATAAGTAATGAGGTTGTCATTTTTCACGTATTTATTGGCCTTTTGGTGTTTTATGAAGCCTCTTATCTGTTTTTTTACTTATCTATTTTATTCTTATTGATTTATAGAAATTAATATATACTGATGAATTATTTTCTGAGATATGTGTATTGCGAATATCTTCTGCTGTGGCTTGTATTTCTACTTTCTTGATGGTATCTTTTGAACTATGAAGTATTACTGTAGTCAAATTTATCGGTCTCTTTTCTTTTGTGCTAATACATTTTATGCTCTGTTCAAGTAATCTTTTGTTACCCAGTCTTCAATCTTGTGGATATATTAGACATATTCTTTTAAATTATTTTCTAGGAGCTTTATTGTTTATATTTTGCATTTATATCTATAAGCCACTTGTATTGATTTTTATGTGTAAGTTACGAGACAAGTTTTATTATTTTTCATATGTATATCCAAATTGACCTAGTAGTAGTTATTGAAAAGACCTCTCTTTCTGTACAGGACCGCAGTGCCCCCTGGACATAAATCAAGTGTTTATGTAACACAGGGATAATTTTCATTGACTTGGTCTATATTTGTACAAATACCGCACTGTTTAAATAACTATGTAAAGCTATAGTCAGCTAGAACCAGTCTTTTTCTTCATCTTGTACATTGTCTTGGCTATTTTTGTCCTTTTTCAATTTCATATAAATTTTATATTTGGCTTTTCTCTGTTTTTCTGCATCTCTCTCCCTCTCCCTCCCCTTCCATCTCTCTTTCTCTTTCTCTGTCTTCCTCCCAGCCTCCCTCCCTTCTCCCCTTCATGCAAAGAACCTGGGGTTTTGATTGCCAATGCACCGAATCTGTAGCTCAAGTTCAGAAGAATTTATATCTTTATAATATTGAGTCTTTCAATCAATAAACATTATACATCCATTCATTTATTTAATCTTCTTTTATTTCACTCAAATAAGTTTTATAGATTTTTATGTAGAGGTCTTTCACATCTTTATTTCTAGGTATTTGATATGTTTAATGCTGTTGATAATTATAATATTATATATATATATTAATTAGATGTTTTAAGAGTTTGATGCTGGTACATACATATCTAATTCTTTTTTGAACATTGACTCTGTACCATAGTAAAGTAATAACTAAGTTACTAATGTTAGTAATTTATCCTATATTCTGTTGGATTTTTCTATATACATATTCATATTATTGCCAATTCATAAATTTATTTCATTCTTTCCAATTCTTAAGTATTTTTAAATCATGTTTTGTCTCATTGTAGTACCTTCAATTAAATATTGAATAGAAATAGTACCAACTTGTAGCCTTTACGACAGTCTTTAAAAATACTTATTTTATTAATAAATATGATGTTTATTATAGGTGTTCTAAAAATACTCTGTGAGACTAAGAAAAGTTCTTTTATTTCTAATTTATTGCATTGTTGCTAGGTTTCTTTAAGACTGGATGTTGAATTTTATCTGTGCCTTTTCTGCATCTACCAAGATGATTATAGGATTTTATTCCTTTGTAGAGTTAATGTGGTGAATTCCAATGATTCGGTTTTGAATATCAAACCAACCCTTGCTTTCATATAATAAATCCAACATGCTGATTGACTGATTGGCTGATTGATGGCAATTTTCACTCTGCTAACTTCTTTAGGTCTTTTGTATCTAGAATCATGTGGAAGATTGGCTTGTATTTTTCTTTCTGGAATGACCTTGTCAGGTTTCATTATCAAGTTTTTGCCTTCTCTATAAAATATATGGGACAGTGTCTTGCTTTTTCTAATATCAGTAAGAGTTGTGTAAAGTTGGAGTTAATCATTGCTAAACCATTTGGTATAGTTTTCGAGGAAGGCCACTGGTCTTGAATTTATTAGGTGGTCAGTTTTAAGTTTGGGTTCAAAGTCTTTAATAGTTATGAGATCATTTAAATTTTCTATTTCTTTTGGTGGCAATCTTTTTTTAGAAATTTGGCTATATCATCTCAATTTTAAAATTAATTGGAGTAAAATTGCACATAAGAACTTGCACTTAGTATCCTTCTAATGTCTGTAACATCTGTGTCAATGTACCTTTTTGCTCCTATTATTGTGTTGTTTTTTTTGTGCCTATACTTATTTTCATGATCAGTTTCAATAACTTTTCATAGGTCTTTGCAAATGACCAAACTTTTGTTGACTCAATCTTCATTGTTGTATTTTTGTCTATTATTAATTTTTGCTCTTATATTTATTTTTCTTCCTTCTATGTTCTTTATAGCGAACTTGATTTTTTTAACTTCTTGAAATTAATGAGCTCATTGCTTTTCAGCTTTCTTATACATTATAGGCTATGAATTTCCCTCTAAAGACAAATTTAGCTGCATCCCATAAGTTATCAAAATTTGTGGAGTTTTAGTATGGAGAATTTTTATTATCATCAAGTTCAAAATATATATATTTTTTTCCTTGTGATTTGTTTTAATTGTTATTTTTCAGTTACAGTTGACATACAATATTATATTAGTTTCAGGTGTATAACACACTGATTAAATATTTATGTAACTTACAAAGTGATCATCACGAAAAATCCAGTACCCATGTGACACCATACATAGTTATTACAATACTGTGACTATATTTCCCATGTTATACTCTACATCCCCATAACTCTTTTACAGCTATCAATTTGTACCTCTTAATCCCCTTTCCTGTTTGCCCAGTCCCCAACCTCCCAATTTAAAACCATCAAAATGCTCTACATATCTATTAGCTTATTTCTGTTGGTTTGTTCATTTATTCTGTTCTCTAGATTCCACATATAATTGAAATCATATAGCATTTTTCTTTCTCTGTCTGACTGACTCCACTCAGCAAAAGACCCTCTAGGTTCATCCTTATTGTTGCAGATGACAAGATTTCATTCATTTTTCTCACTGAGTAATATCCATTGACTATATGTACCACCTCTTCTTTATCCATTTATCCATTGATGGACACTTGGGTTACCTCCATATCTTGGCTATTGTAAACAATACTGCAATGAACATACAGACGAACATGTCTCTTTGAAGTAATGTTTTGGATTTCTTCAGATAAATACCCACAAGTAGTATGAATGAATCCTTCTTTGTCTCTTGTTATAGCCTTTGTTTTAATGTCTATTTTGTCTGGCATAAGTATTGCTGCCTCATTTTTTTTTCTTGTCATTTCCATTTTCATCTTTTTTCATCCCTTTACTTTCAGTCTGTGTATCTTTTGATCTGAAGTGTGTCACTTATAGGCAGCATATGTAAGGTCTTATTTTCTTCTTCAATCAGCCACCCTATTTTTTTATTGGAGCATTTTAATCAATTTACATTTAAATTGTTGGTAGATATGTAGTTATTACCATTTTATTTTTCATACATATTTTCTTTTTCTTTTTTTCCCCTTCTTCTTAAAGAAGTTTCTTTAACATTTCTTGTAGTACTGGTTTGGTGGTGATGATCTGATTTAGCTTTTTCTTGTCTGGGAAGCTCTTTAACTATCCTTCCATTCTAAGTGATAGCTTTGCTGGGTGGAGTAATCTTGATTGTAGTTCCTTGCTTTTCATCAATTTGAATATTTTTTTTGCCATTCCCTTCTGACCTGCAAAGTTTCTGTTGAGAAGTCAACTGATAGCCTTATGGGAGGTCCCTTGTAAATTAACTGCTTTTCTTTTGCTGCTTATAAGATTTTCTCTTTGTGTTTAACCTTTGGCGTTTTAATTATGATGTATCTTGGTGTATGTCTCTTTGGGGCCATCTTGTTTGGGACTCTGTGCTTCTTGGGCTTATGTGTTTCTTTCCTTCATCAGGGCATTACCTCTTCAAGTAGATTTTCAATTCCTTGCTCTCTCTCTTTTTCTTCTGTTACACACATGATGCAGATGTTGGTATGCTTGATGTTGTCCCAGAGATCCTTTAAACTATCGTCATTTTTTTGGATACTTTTTTCTTTTTGCTGTTTTAATTGGATGTGTTCTGTTACCTTATCTTGTAAATCACTGATTTGATCCTCTGCTTCATCTGATCTACTGTTGATTCCCTCTAATGTATTATTCATTTCAGTTATTGTATTCTTTATTTCTGACTGGCTCTTTTTTATGTTTTCTATCCTTATTTTTATGTTTCCTATCTCTTTGTTGAAGTTCTCCCTGAGATCCTTGAGAATCCTTATAACTGGTGTTTGGAACTCTGGATCTGGTTGATTGCTTATGTCCATTTTGTATAGTTCTTTTTCTGGAGCTTTGTTTTTCTCTTCCTTTGGGATATGTTTCTTTGTCTCCCCAAGTAGGCTACCTTGATGTGTTTGTTTCTATGTATTAGGTAGAGCTGCTATGTCTCCTGGTCTTACTGGAGTAGCCTTAGGTAGTCAGTGTCCTGTTGGGCTCAGTGGCACAGTCTACCTAGTCACTTGAGTCAGTGCTGCATATATGTCCCTTGTGTGTGTTGTGTGTGCTCTCCTGTTGTAGTTGAGCCTTGATTGCTTGTAGCATGTCAGTGGGAATGATTAACCCTTGGACTGATTGGTTGTGAGGACTGGCCCTGACTACAGCGGAGGAGTTGCTATGCAGGGGTTGAACCTGGGGAGTAGGATTTGCTATAGCAGGACTCTGGTACCTTCCCCGTCTGCCCTTTGGGTGTGTCTTTTGTGGAGGTGGTTGGGTGGTGCTCTCGATGTGGTCCAAGCTTATTGGACCACACCCAGTACCACAGGTGTGTTGGTACTGGGTCCTCTTGGGAGGAACTCTATTGTAGGCCAAGGTCACTGCTGTGTATTCCCTCTCTGATGACACTTGGTATGAGCTACAAAGTGATCTGCAGATAGTTGCCACTTGTGCTGGGATTGGAGGTGCCTGGGAAAGGCTCAGCTGTGAACTGAGGACGGCTGCCACTAGTCCGGACTTAGGGCTGCTCAGCAAGAGCTATGGGGCACACCAAGGCCAGGTGCTGCTTGTTTGGGATTTGTGAACCTTTGAGAGATTTTAGGAAAGTCTTCAGCATGAGGCAAGACAGGCCGTTTGTATAGAAAAGACACTGGAAGTAGCCTGGGTAGCCCAGCAAATTGCATGGGCAGGGTTTTAGGGAATCACTAGGGCAGGGTGAATGGTATTTGCCAGGTTGAAGGAGACTCAGATATGGCAGCTACCTGTGTCTGCACACTGGGTGAGAGGAGGGCTCAACAAAGGAACAATGGTTTCTGTCAGCTCCTTCATCCAGGAGAAAGCTATCTCTCCAGCCCTGCCCTGATGTCAGCCAATTCAGTTTCTCCCTGTATGTCCCTGTCACCATTTGAGCTGATGCCCAGCACTAGAGCTCAGAGTGAGTGAGCCCGTCAGTGAGTAAGTCTATGTGCAGGCCCTCTAAGAGGAATGCCTGGGACTCCAGCCACCCTCTGTCTCACTCAGTCACAATCTCTGTTGGTTTTCACAGCCAGAGGTTATGAGGACTTTTCTTCCCGGTACTGGAACCCTGGACTCAGTAGTCTGGTGTGAGGCTGGGACCCCTTGGTCTTCAGGCAGGACTTCCACAGCCAAAGCATCCCTCTCGATTTTTAATTGGCACATATGAGTGTGTGATCAGCCCTTTCCATGCCTCCAACCCTCCTACCAGTCTTGATGTGACTTCTTCTGTATTTCCTTAGTTTTAGGATTTCTCTTTTCAGTCACACTGCACATGATTCTCAATGATGGTTGTTCTGTAGTTTAGCCGTAATTTTATGTGGTCATAAAGCAAGCACAGGATTTACCTACTTCGCCCTCTTACCAGAACTCCCAACTCCATTCTTTTTATTTTTCTTTGGCCCATGGCTTAATAGACTTGCAATTATTGATTTCTGAGTATATGAGGAGTTTCTCAGTCTCATCCCCCTTTTGTAACCTCTGGGCCCAAGTTTGTATAGCCACTGAATCTTTGAAGGCATTCAAAAGCATTGCTCGGCGTGTCAGTCTTTTGACTTTTTCATATTAAATTGGTATTTATCCCTCAGGGAAAAGTAGTCCTAAATATCAAATTATGATTCTGGATTATTTTCTCCAAGATCTTGGTCTTTAATCTTTTACTGCTTCTTTAGCTCTTGAATGCATTAGATGTTCAATTTGTATAGATACTGTCAGGAGGATTGTTTTGAATTACCAGAAATGGAAGTCAAGACTCCCATTACTCAACATTTGATTTCTAAGTGCAGATAGCAAATAAAATGTCATTTAATTTGGAATTTTATTTGGATTCTGTAGGAATATTTGAATATACAAGTTGCAGATTTTATGACATAGGTGAAGAAAGCTCGACACTTATTCTTTCATATGGATGATAACAACTCCAGTAAAGGTTAAAGAATTTATGGAAACAATTCTTCAATTAGCTTTTTCAGTCATGAATTTCTTGTTACATTTTTGTTACACTTATTAACATCTTACAGTCTTTAGATATCAACTTGTTCATATTTTATTATTATTTTTTTCAATTAGTCATTTGTCCAGGAAGTCGTCATGTAGATTTAAAAATTAATATTTTATTTTGCTTTTATCTTTTAAAAGCTTAGTGAATATTTTCTTTGCTTTGAAGACCAGAGTGTCTGAAATGCATTATAACTGCTTTTGAAAAATGTGTTCCAAATGTAAGAGGTTAGCCTGTTTCGAGTCTATTACATCAGGAAATAGTTCAGGGTGTAACCAAAGGGTATGTTTGCACTACACTGAAAATTTCAATATTATATTATACTTTAAGAACTAATGGTTGGCATTAAAACCTGCCTGACATTATAATTAATTGAATGCTGTTAAGTCATGTACACATTGATGGACCTAAGTAAATCTAGTATTATATATCTTTGATTTAGTTCTACTACTGGCACAAGCCTAATTACTTTTAGAAGGACTATTAATTTCATATAAAAATATGCATTCATCAAGTATTTACCCACTTACATTGGGATAGAAACTGTTCCTATATCAGAAACTATATTCTAAGGGAGAAAAATAAACAAAAATATATAAAATATGGAAAATCATGATTAAAAAGATGAGAGGATTGGAAGTATGGGAATATGGAGTGTTGTTTTAGATAGGATGTTGACAAAGTGTTTGTAAAGAAGTATCATCTGAGCAGAAACTTGAATAAAGTGAAGGGAAAAGTTATTTCTAAATTAAAGAGAGGAGAATTCCAGGCCTAAAAAATTGTAAGTACCAAAGCCCTAGGACAGAAATAAGCATAAAATAAATTGTAAGTAGGCCATTGAGAGACTGGAAAGTGATAATGTCAGGAAGTTGACCTGAGATTAGTTCAAGTAGAACCTCGTAGGCCTTGGTAAAAATTTTGTATTTTTTTTCCCCCAAGAGTAATGAGTATCCACTAGAAGTTTTGATCAGGGAAATATTGTGATCTCGTTTTCATTTTTAAAACACACCATGGTGATAGAATTAGGAGTAACACTGTCCAGGATGTAAACAGGTAAACCATGTAAGTGGTTTAGCAGTAGAGTCAAAGATGTGACAGCACTAGAATTGGTGAGATGAGGTAGAATTTGGTGTGTAGTTTGAAGGTAAAGGTGACAGGACTTGCTACTGGATGGGATGTTGGAAAATTCCAAAGTATTTGGTCTGAGAAATAAAGTGAAGAGTTCCCTGAAATAGCGTGGACGGAGGTGTTAATTTAGGAGTAAATATAAAATGTTTTGTTTTAAATAGGGTAAGTGTGAGATGCCCATTAGATTCCAAATGGAAATTATGTAAGCATTTATCTGTAGCTTTCTACAAATATAAATATAAACCTGAAAGTTAGCAAAGTATGCTGTAGATGATATTCAGAGTCACAAGCCTTGAGATTAGTTGGGGTGGGAATGTGGACAGAGAACAGAAGCAATCTAGAGATTAAGTCCAAGTGCACTCCAACATTTAGAAGATGGAGAGGAAGATTCTACAGTAAGATTGCAAATAATGGCTAAGAATTAGGAGTAAAACAAAGCATGCAATGATGCTGAAGCCAATGGAAATATGTACAACCCCACGATCATTAATAACCTATGATTCTAGGTAACTTAACCAAAAATAATCTTCAATATAACTTATTGAACTAGAAATCTGGAAAGTTATATTAAATATAAGCCTAATATTGTACTAATAACACCTAACTAGTAAATAATTAAGCCCTTGGAAACAAAGTATATATCTGTGAGTATAATAAAAGGGTAATTAATTCTATGGTTGAATAAAAAAGTGGAAAAATATCATTTAAACATATTACACTAACTGTTTCTCATGACTCCTTTTGACTGGGTTTCACATAGTCTCATAAAAGGGAATTAAATATAAAGTAATGAATATAAGCAAAATACAAGGATCTATGCTGATATTATATGCAAAGATTTCTCACTCCTTAAAAGTTAACTTGGTATTGAATGTGTATGACCTCAGAATGCTCAGTCAATACTTGTTGATGTTCTTTTATTCTCTTTGCTTCTTTCCACAGGTGGGGAGGTCCCATACACAACTCTGGCTACCCGAATGATGATGGGAGCTTGGTGGCTATTTGCTTTGATTGTCATCTCGTCTTATACAGCAAACCTTGCTGCTTTCCTCACTATCACCCGCATTGAAAGCTCCATCCAGTAAGTAGATGAGATTCCAGTAGCCACAAAGTGCGAGAAATGACAGGCGTGGCAAAAGCTACTTAAATAACTATATGATTTCTGATAATAAATTTATAACTGCCTTTTGAGTAAAGGCTTAATTTTGGGATATGCAGATGTCACAGGATAGTCCAACTCCTGAACATACAGTATTGGTAGAGCACTTTTTTATAAAATAAAATTCTGGGGATAATTTGAACATTACTTCCTACATTTTCCTGGAAGGATAACACATATTTGGAATTTTAATCACCACAGTGTATGGGCAATATTTTGAAAAGGAGCTATACTAACATATATGTGTGTGTGTGTGTATATATATATATATTTCAAGTTTGACACTCTCAGTCTTTTCCTTGAGTCTGTCCCATTATGCACTGAGTAAATAGATAGACATCAATGACTGATTGATAGATAGATGATAGGTAAGGAGAGAAAGAAGAAGGGAGGAATGGAGAGAAAGGGAGGAGAGAGAGAGAGAGAGAGAGAGAGAGAGAGAGAGAGAGAGACTAGCTATCAGGAGATAAACCAGGTTCTGTCTCTTTAATACATTATAGCTAATGTAGTTATTATAGCTGCTGTTTGTCCAGATGCAATGGTGGTCAATTTTCATTAACTGTGGTGCACTTGCTCAAATCTTAAAAGTTACCTAAGTCAATGATTCAATTCACAACACCATTCTCACGAGTTCTGAGAGCAAAAAGCCAGATTTACCAAGACCAGTTTGCTTTTATGGTGTCGTGCCATAATCAGCACCACAACACAACTTCTGCCTTATTAGAACATAATGTTCTATATATTGGTTTAACAAAAATTTCCCTGAAAATATTTTATTCATCCAAATACAGGGTAGTTTGAATTTTCCTAAAGTTGAGGAACATTTATTTTTCAAGAAAACCGACAGTTCAAAATTACAATAATTAGATTTGTCAATGACTTCATTGGGGATTTAACTCATTCTTAAAAGAGAATGTAAGATTTTTTTCTTGCCTTTAAAAATATTTAATGAAGTCTATTAGTAGCCACACTATTATAACATAATCCTAAAAATAAAATAAAAAAGTATTGTTCTGTAAAGAAGTAGGGTATTTTTCCCCCAAAATTCAACAGACACTTGATTACTTCATCCATTTATGAAAATGAAGTTTCCAACTTCTGTCATCAAATTATGCTCCTTGAGTTGTTTCCCCAAGTATATCTTTGGTGCAGAATCTTCAGACCCTCTCAGGTTATTACCCTTATAGCCAGTTCTATGTATGGCATAAGTTATAAATGGTACAGAGTAAAGCTCATGGAAAGCTTGAACTGATGCCCCCCATCAGAATCATATTTTAAGCAATAATGAAAATGATTACAACCACCCAACCAGGAAATCAATGAAATTAGTAAATTTATGAAAATAATAATTAATATTTATTAAGCACTCACAAGATGCCAAACTTTGTGCTAAATGTTTGAGATGCATTGGCTCATTTAATATTTACAACCATCTTCTGAAATATATACTGTTAACAGCCCATTTTACAACTGAAGTTGAAAAGATAAGTAACTTGCCCCAAATCAGTAGTTAATGTGATTAACTAAAGACCAGACTTTAAATCTTTTCGATTCTTAAATCTTTGTTCTAACTGTACCATACCAGTTCCCATTCCACACCCTTGTCCTTTTGTATGGCCCATGTTTTTAGAGATTATGAAAGACATGTCATAGCCTTACTCTTCGCTAAGTATAAGAATGTAAAGGATGGCATTCTTTAAATCCTCAAGTAGTCTGAAGAAACAAAGCATCAAAAGTACAGAGATTTTTGTGTTGGGCCAATTCTGTAGAACATAAGCAGATTATATGTATAATTGATATCTGCCATTCAGGGTAAAACTGCTTGGAAGGTCCAATCAATAGACATCACATTAAGAAAGATAGCTTTAAAAATTAAAAGGGAATATTTTATCTGACCAATATACTTCTTGTCAATTATGTTTAACTTGTCACATTTTGAGTGTACGCAAAGCTAAAAGGCTGTGTAGCTCAACTCTGACTTTGAAGCATTTTTAATAAATAAATGAAGAGAATTTTAAATAAAATAACTGATTTTATACAGTAAATGATAAAAATCATAACAATCAACAAAACTTATGTCTAATAGTCACTGAGAATTTAATATGATTTATTAAATATATTACACATTTTATCTCATTGATTCCTCAAAATAACCATAATATAATAATACAGATACTATTTTGTAGCTAAAGGAACAAAAATATAGAAGTTAAATGCTCAAGATTACACAGTCAGCCATATCAGAACTGGAAATCTAACCCATAGCAATCTGATACTAATCTATAACCTTATCTACTGAAGTTTTTTCTTATCTAGTAGTTGTTCTTACAATTTGTCTGCTTGAGCCACTGTTTCCCTGAGGTTACAGAACTTATGACATGTATGTATGAGTTATTTAGTCATTACTAACTCTGCCAGCATTAGTTTGTTATCTACCTAGACGTTAATGCAATGGCTGTAGGAGCAAGAGCCTCTATCAAATTTTTACACCAGTAAGGTTTCTATAAAAATAAAATGTAATGAAAAAAATAACTTTCATGTTTTCCTCAACTATAGTTTCATAGTCCAAAATAACTGAACATTCTATTTTTTTAAGAACTTATTTCTTCCTAATGCCAACTCACATTAAAAGTCAACAGTGGGTGTAATAAATCTCCCCTTCCTTCTAATCTTATACTAATTTTGAAAGGGAAAAATTAGAGCCAAATAAGTTTTAAAAAACCTGATTCTCTTCACAAACTTAAAGATGTCTTCTAATTTCATGCCTCAGCTGTGTTGGTAAACATAATTGCTTTCAATATTTCTTGGAAACATTCAAAATTCCATTTAAACAAATGTCAAACTTTCTTGGGAAATTCTATGTCTGATCTTTTCTTAGAAAATATAAAAACCTTTTTTTTTTTTTTATAATACCATCCAATGTTGTGTTTCTTAATTATTTGTATTCTTAAGATTTGCTCATCATTAAATGAAGCAATGCTCATCAGTGAACTTTTTTCCAGCCAATTTTGTTCTGCCATTACCACACATGTATCAATCACATCTTCATCCCGAATATTCAAAGTTGCTTCTCCAGACCAAAAGAGACAGAGGTGGTTAGAGGGATGTCAGGGAGAGAGGGCGGAAAGCAGCTACTTTTGAACAAATTGTTGACAGAAACTCTTCTAGTTTGGTAGGATAAATTTAATAGATTTATTCTTGGGAAGCTAAATACATTTTATAAAATCTACCCCTTTTTGAAAATTAGATAGTTATTCTCATCTAAACTTTTAGTTGAACTTGTCGTTAATAAACATTTTGAAAGTGAATTTTTCCTAGTAAAGATAACTCATAAGTTTTCTTTCATACCCCTTCAATGATGAGGGAAACTCAACATGACTATGACAGATTGTGACAGTTGGGAATGAGTAGTGTTGACATATACAGTCCAGCTTCTAAAGGGAAAAATACACAATTTCTACGAGACCTTAGTGACATTTAGGCTTTTTCGTTGTCATTGAACAGTTGCAACACGTAGCTAAATTGTTTTCAAATACCTAGAAATGTACTTTTTTTCTGTTGGTAACCAGGCTAAATATGTGGCGATGGTGAAATGGAGCATGTGAAGCTTTGAAACTATTTTCAGAGTAAACACTGGGTAATAACATTATCCACATTAGCTCCATTAGTCTTTGTTGTGATGCAGTTTTCAAAAACCTACTTATTTCACATATAAAGTTGAAAATAGCTACAGGGGAAATTATAGTTATACAGTTATAGTCATTAATAACTTTAGTCAGATTGGTCCTTGGTGATAAAACTTGAGGTCTTTCATTTCCTAAGGCTATAAAGTAAGCTTGAGTCTATTCAAAGGGATCCCAACATCCCATCATACTTTTAAGTTTAATGAATATTCATTCTCCCTAATGGTTGAGGTTTGGCTAAACAAAATATTGAGTTAATGCAACCACCGAATCAAACTAATTTGGGATAAATTTATTTCCAAGAATATGCAAAAAGATTCATAAATATTCTGTCCAATGGAGGAGACCACTTTTCCCCAGCATACCAATAACAGGATTTTTATATCCACATTTGTCTACATTTGGAAAAGTAAAAATATTATTGAACAATTGTTTTTCTCAGTGCAACACAGTGAGTATGAGCTAGGCTGGGCTTAGAAATCTATATGTCTGCTCCCAGTCTGAGGACAGAGAAAATGGTTGCAACTGGCAGGTACTCTTTAATGAAACGATTTATACCTTTCCTTTGCCCTCATGCAACTATGTAACTATCTTTAGCAGCTCAGTATTAAAAGAGATCATTACAATTATGCTTTTGGAAATGGAGGTGTTCCGAACTATAAAAACTCCTTAATTAAATATTATATTAGCTTCATTCATTTAGTTCAACTAATTATATATCTATATAGATATTTAAACACTGTGCTAGGCATTTAGTCTATAAATATATTTAGGTATTATCGCTGAGTCACAATCTATTTGGAGAGACAGCAGTGTAGAATTCAGTGACATAGGGGTTATGATAGATTTATTTATAAAGTTTTGTGCGAACACAAGGGAAAGAGTAATTTAACTCAGTAACTTGGAGAAGAGGTGGAGGAGAAAGGAACGAAACTGTCAGGCATCACAGAGGTTCTCTGAGGTATCATCAGAAAGTTTGAAGGATGAATTTCAACAGACTGAAAGGATTGCATACCTGGGAACATTTGTAAAAGCAACTGAGATGTGAAACTCCTAGGAGAGTATCTAGCAAAGGCTGAATGATCAAAATATGTTAATTTCCTTCCTGGATTGGGATGGGTGATATGAGTGTGGTAGAAAATGAAACAGAGAAGGAGGGTGGGACAAAATCCTGAAGGCTTGTTAAGGAATTTGGAATTTTTCCTGGAGATAATGGAGAATCACATCATTTAAAGACAGACATCTTTATCTGTGGAGAGAAGGAGGCGTGGGAAAGAAAAGATGTAAGACTGTATAGAAACTCATTAGAGGTGACTAATGTACATGTTTTAATGGCATTTAACAAATATGTGTCTACTTGATATAAACCTGACCCATGTATCTTCTTGTTTCAAGGGTCATTTACTTAGGAAATTCATAAGGATTAATGGTAATTTAAGAGAAATTTGGCTTGAAAAACTTTATATCTCTAGGCTAACATTTACATTTCAAGTGAATGCAGGAATACAGCCTGAGTTCATTTTTTAAAAAGATACATAAAGAAAGGGTGTGGTTTACTACCTCTTAGCTAAACAGATAGGGAAGAAGAAAGTTACTAATGTGAAGACATTCTATAAATTACTCTGAAAAGCCTACTTTTCAGATGCAATTTTGCAGAAAATTTGCATCTCAAGGTCTGCATTCATGGACTCCCTCCTGCCTGCTAATTATTTTTAGATTTGAGCTATCAAAAAGGAAGTCAGACTTATTTTTATTCAGTTTTAATGCATTTTCTTGTTATTATGAAAATAATACAAGACTATTTTGAGAAAATAGAAAAAATATAGTAAAATTTTGAAGGACAAATCATTAATAATCCGTTATCTGTCATGCAGCAATAAATTCTGTCAATATTTAAGCAAACTTTATGTTAATTGTTTATTTTGAGGTGATTATATATACACAGGAAATTGCAAAGATATAGTACATATACCTTTCACCTGGATTCCCCCAATGCTTACATCTTAAATAATTACAGAACAATATCAAAAACAGGAAATTAACGTGGGTATAATGTGTACATACAGTTCTGTGTCATTTTATCACAAGTGTGGAATGTCTAACCATCACAGCAATACAGATACAGAACTATACCATCATTACAAAAATTCTCATTCTACCCCCTATAATCACGCTAACTCTTTTTTCTCCACAGTCCCACAGTGTTTGGCAACCAGTGATATAGTCTCCATTCCTGTAATTCTTTTCATTTCGAGAGTGTTGTATAAATTGAATCATACAGTATGTAGTCTTTTGAAAGTGGCTTTTCCCCTCAATCAGCATAATCCCCTTGAGATCCATCCAAGTTGCTGTATGCATCAATAGTTCATTGATTTTTATTGCTGAGTAGTAATCCATTAAATGGATTCACCAGTTTGTTTAACAATTTGCCTATTTAATGGCATTTTTGTCATTTCTGGTTTTTAGCTATTACAAATAAAGCTGATAAGAACATTTATGTGCAGGTTTTTGTTTCAATATGTTTTCATTTTTCTGGCATAAATGCCCAGGGGTGCAATTGCTAGGTAGTATGGTAAGTGTATGATTATTTTTAAGTAACTGCCAAAATATTTCCCAGAGTAGCTAAACGATTTTATATTTCCACCAGCAATGTATGGGAATTCCAGTGTCTCTGCATCCTTGGCTGCATTTGGTGTTGTCACTCTTTTTTTTTTCAGCCATTCTGATAGGCACATAGTGATAACTTATTGTGGTCTTAATTTGCATGTCCCTAGTGGCTAGTGTTGTTAAATATCTTTCCATGTGCATTTTTTCATCCTTATATCCAGAAAGGTCGCTTCATGCCTTTTGTCCATTTTCCTTTTTTTAAATTTTTATTGGGGAATATTGGGGAACAGTGTGTTTTTCCAGGACCCATCAGTTCCAAGTTATCCTTCAATTTAGTTGTGGAGAGTGAAGGTCATTGGCCCATGTGGGAATCGAACCAACAACCCTGTTGTTCAGAGCTCATGCTCTAACCAACTGAGCCATCTGATCGCCCCATTTTTGTCCATTTTCTAATTGGATTATTTGGGAATTTATTTTTTTTTACTGTTGAGAGTTCTTTACATATTCTAGATATTGGTCCTTTTTTTTTTAGATATGTGATTTGCAAATATTTTCTCCAAGTTCGTTGCTTGTCTTTTCATCCTCTTTACAGGGTCACATAATAGAACAAATGTTTTGAATTTTAATGAAGCACAACTTATTTAAAAAATATATATATATGGATTGTACTTTTGGTGTCATGTCTAAGTCCTAGGTCCCCAAAAATTTCAACTGTTTTCTTCTAAAAGTTTTCTTGTTTTACATTTTTCATTTAAATCTGTAATCCATTTTGAGTTTTGTATTAGGTATAATGTTTGGATTGAGATTCATTTATTTACATATTTTTTGCCTGTAGATATTCAAATGGTCCAGCAGCATTTGCTGAAAATAATTATATTTCCTTCAGTGAATAGGTTGTACACCTTTGTAATGAAAAATCAGTTGGCCATACTGTGTGAGTCTATGTCTGGGTTCCCTATCTTTTTCCATTGTTCTACTCCTATGTATCCATCTCTCTTCCAGTAAAACAAAGTTTTGATTACTGAAGCTTGAAATCAAGTAGAGGAATTCCTCCCACTTTTTTCCCCCAGAATTATTTTAGCTATTTTATGTCCTTTGACTTTCCGTCTAAATTTCAGAATAATTCAATCTATATCTACAAAAAAAGTATTGATAGGATTTTGATAGGAATTGCTTAAATCTGTGTGTCAGTTTGGGGAGAATTCACATCATCTTTACTATGTTGAGTCCTCCAATTTATGAATATGATGTATCTCTCTATTTATTTACATCTTTAATTTATTTCATCAACGTTTTGTAATTTATAGCATATAAGTCTTATACATGTTAGATTTATACCTATGTATTTCTTTTTCTCCTAGTGATTTTAAATGGTACTGGATTCTTAATTTTGGTTTCCATATATTCATTGCTAATATAAAAATACAATTAATTTTATATGCTGATTTTATCTTGTGACCTTGCTGAGTAGTAATCCATGGTATGGATGTACTAGTTGATAGGAGATTTTGTTAGATTATTTGGGATTTTTTATGTAAACCTTCCTGCTATTAACAAACTGAGCAGTTGTGTTTCTTTCTCATGTATAAGCCTTTTCTTTCCTTCTCTTGTCATTTCTTTGCTGTCTGGAACTTACAGTACTGTGTCAATTAAGAGTGGTGAGAGTGGACGTCTCTACTCTGTTCCCCATCTCAGGGAAAGCATTCAATCTTTCACTGTTACGTATAATGTTAGCTGTAGGTTTTTTGTAGATGTTCTCTATTAAGTTGAGGAAATTACTTTCTATTCCTAGTTATCTATGTGTGTTTATCATGAATGGGTGTTGGATTTTGTCAAATGCTTTCTTTCCCCATCAATTGATAGGCACATACGATTTGTCTTCTTTATCCTACTTGGTGAATTACGTTGTTTGATAACAAACTGTTTTTAAAATGAAGTAGAGGCTAACTATATCCCCCTCTCCTATGCCTTCTCTACCTTTTCTTTTTGCTAAATCTTGTTTTTTCACTGATTTTCTTCCTTCTCTTGAAATGAAGCAAAAAAGATCCTGACTTTGCCTGCCTGCTGCTGTACTTATTTCCTTTTCTCTTACCTCAACTATTGCTTCCTTCTATCTATTCTCTTCCCATTCAAGTTTGTCCTCTGAGTGTGGAGTCCAGGCAGTTACTTTCTTCCACCCTTAAAACTGGCTTGGGAACCTCCCTTATTACCTCATCTTATCAAAATAAAGTCCAACTCTATCAGCAGCGTATATTGAACTGTTCAAAGCTAATCAGCCTCATTTTTGTTTACTGCTACCAATTAACCCATTCTCACACTTGTTCCTGCTCCAGTCTAGCCAAACTCTTCGAGGACATTTCATGCCTCGGGAGTTCATATGCTGTTCCCTCTCCCTGCAATGACCCAGAGATGCCCTCTTTTCAAATGGTACCTTTTATTTGCCCGGGCACAATTAATCAGTACACATGTCTCTTCTCTTTGAGAGTATACATTCTTTACAGGCAAGGACTATGTCACATTCATATTTATGCCCCTAATGCCTTGCCAAGTGCCTGGGACATAGCATTAATAATAAGGGCAGCTAACATTTATTGAGTGATAGCCGTGTGATGGATACTTTCCTAATGCAGTGGTAAATCCAGGCAATCTGGCACTAGAAGCCTTTGTCTTAACCAGTGTATCATATCATCTGTAATTAGAATACTAAACTTATATTGAGTAAAATAAATAAGTGAAAGAATGAAACCCATAAGGGTTATTATAAACATTTTGAAAAATTAAAGAGTTTTGCAGAAAATAATTAATGACTGAATTATATTTAGCCAAGTCAATTCCAGATATTTCTAAGTTACATGGTACCCTGGAAACGCACCGGAGAGCATGGATTCAGAAATTAAAATTCCATTCAAATTTTCTGCCACTTATTAGCTGAGTGATTTTGTCATTGTCTATAATCATTTTAAGCCTTATTTTCCCTAAGGGTAAAAAGACAATGGGTTCAACTTCATAGGCTTTTTATAAAAAATAAATGAAAAAGAAGAAGACATAAATAACAGCACAATTCCTGGATACACCCTACCTAAAATTTGCTTTCATTTTTCTACTTGCTCTCCAGGAGCTCATATAGATGCCTTGGACTGTTCTTTCCTCTACCCCCATTTTTGGTGGTGCTAATAATTAATTTTTTAAAACCATTTTGTCCACAATTTCATACACTAAATTCATCTCTTCACCTCGTTCACCTAGACCTGAAAATTGCTGCTGCTACTATTGCTTCTGACACAACTGCCACGGTTCTACTTTCTGGTCTCCCTTACTGGGTGTTGTGTGCTTGCCCTGCCACTTAAACCTCCATGTCCCCAAAAGTGAAAAACTGGCTGCTAGCAAGCCTTAGCTGAATATAATTATAATTAACTATCAGTATGGTCAAGCTTCTACTGATAGTTACTGGCACTAAACCTGGGTCAGGATATCTGTTTGTCAGGCAAGTTTTCTCTTTTAACTCATCTTTAACTACCCTCTCACAACACAGCTTACTTACCACATCCTCTATGTAGTTTTCCTCTTGGTGTTCATAACTAGAATTAGTGTGTCCCTTTTTTTTAATCACTTTCATCCACCTCACTTGCATCCTGAACTACATCTAGTCTTGTATTGAAGTATCATTCTACTTGTTTTACCTTTTCAATCAAAATGTATATTCTTGAGGGTGGTTTTTTATCACCTTTTTATCGATACAGTGGCTTATATACCATGTTTCCCTGAAAATAAACCTAGCCGGACAATCAGCTCTAATGCATCTTTTGGAGCAAAAAATAATGTAAGACCCAGTCTTATTTTAATATGATATAAGACCAGGTTTTAATATAATGTAATATAATATAGTATAATAATATAATATAATATAATATAATATAATATAATATAATATAATATAATATAATACTGAGTCTTATATTAATTTTTGCTCCAAAAGACGGATTAGAGCTGATTGCACGGCTAGATCTTATTTTCGGGGAAACAGGGTAGTACGTTATTGAGTAAATGGTTGGTTGTAGGTAAATATTCAGTAAGTGAATGAGACAGAAAGGGATTTCTTAGAAGCTGGTCTGAGACTTTGGAAGTCTATGACTTATTTGTATATCTCATAAAGAACCAGAAAGATGCATGAAAGGCATTTCTTCATCCTACTATTCCACGCTAAGAAAAGAAGCCCACAATGGCATGCTCTCTAGGTTTCCTTAGTGTCTCACCCACTCTCTTCTCTCTTCCAGTAGGAAGCTATTTCAAAGCTCTCAGCAGGGAATTGCACACTTTATTAGGAGCAGCCAAAATCAAGGTGACTGAAGTGAGCTGGGACTGATTCATACTGCTTTTATGTTTCAGTTTAGTACAGAATTGTACAGCCTTAGCTCTAGAGTACACAGACACTACAGACAGAGGAAAGCATCCATCTCCTTATTCTATATTGTTCAGTGTTAGAATGGCCTTCTCATCAAAGCACTTAAATACTATACTGATGGATGTTTTATAAATATGTAGATGTTTTATAAACATTTAGATTTTACAGACAAGCTTTTATCTTTCATTTTGAAAAATGCAAAATAAAAACTCTCAGAAGTATATTGGTTTTCAAAGCCACGCTCTAGTGAGCATTTAATTAAATATTGCCTCTTACTTTATTTGTGACTCCCAGGAACAGGGTTATATTAGCATTGCCAGACTTTATTTACACTAAGCTCTTCAAGATGAAAACTTTGCCAAACTAATAAACTCTCACAAGCCCTAAGATGATGCCCAACTTCCATACAAACCAAGCCATCTAAACAACTCAAACGTCCTTTCTTTCTCTCTCCCCAACCTTAGTCTCTAGTTATGTTCAATGGTCCTTCAACTATAAAATTCTGTATCAACTACACAAACGAAATGTTTTGTTAAACAAGGTCTGGGAAAACTGATTTGAAAAATCACATAGGTGCCCTAATAAAAGAAATCCTAGTTTAAAAGGCAAACCTGAAAGGAAACTCTTGTATTGCCATATTTGCTTGTCTTTTTTCTCTTTCAGTTTTTCTAATCCCATCTTTTTTCCTGTCCTCTTCATCATACCAGCAATCTTGGTGTGCTGACCTCCACCATCCCCTAAGTATCTGTCTGACCCCATTAATTTTCTGATCCGCTTAGTCCCTCCACAAGCTCTTGTCAACCTAACATAATCTATTCAGTTTTAATGGCTTTCTCCTCCACACACACACACACACACACACACACACACACACACACACACACCTACTACAGCCCCTATTTCTCAAACCCTAATCTTTCAACCTAAAGACAAAGTTGAAATTACCAGATGCCCCAGATCACAAAACATCACGGGGAATGTAAAAAACAAGATCTGCAGCCAGCTGGCTGGGCTGCTTTTTCTGATAAAGATTGTCATTTTCTGAGAGGGATGCTGCAGAACTCTCAAGATGTACTGCTGAATGAAGGGCAGGGTGCACATTTGCAAAACAGTTTGGGCATTTATAATCTGAGTGGCTCTTAAGAAGACCTGACTCTGAGCGTCAAGATATGCATTCTATACCTTCTTTTAGTTGAAAATCCTCAGAAAGGCTATACCACCTATTTGGGAAGAGAGGATAATTTGTCCAAATGGCTCTAAAAAAAAATTTTTTTTTTTGAGAAATCTATAGACCTACTGCACTGGAAAGAAGGAAAACATCTTTATGTTTGGGACTTGAAATTATAAATAGGAACTTGGTCCCCTGCTCTGTGTTATGAAGAGCCAGGATTTTTATTTTCGGTTAGATTCATTCGAAACCTCACTGAAACAAAGACTTTTTACCTTACTTTGACAGTGATGTTGTACTGAGTCTTTAAATAGGCTATTAAATGAGCCCTACTGTTATTCCTGGTAACTTCTTTCTCTAGTTATTTCTTTCTATTGTGAATGATCTGATAATGTGATTAATGTTTTAAGTTCCTTAAAAGACCTTATGGAAAAAAATTACAAATTACTATTGATTCCTCACTTGAATCCACATGATATTTTATTTGGGTTATTGTTTCATGTAGTCATATTATGTATTATTTTATCACAGCTTGTTAATTGACAATTTGTGAAGTAGCGATCAATAGTTCAATGTCAGCCTTGGAGAATATATTGAATAAAGTATTTTTTCCATAAGTCAAGGTTGGCCCTAATTCTAATGAACATTTTCAGCATTGATTTGAAGTATGGAATAGGGAGTAAGCTAATTAAACATGCAGATTACTTAATATTGAGTTGGGGTGATTATTGACTAGAATCACACTGTAAGAATTCATAAGGACCTTGACAAATTAAACAAGGTAGTTAGAAGTAAGGTGAAGGTTAATAAGGACAAATATGTGATAATTTACTCAGATATGGAAAAAATAAACTGTGTGTATCAATGATAGTTCAAAATTTGAGGATGAAGGCAATTTCAGAATGAATCATCTGTCCATTATAAATTTGAAATGTAGCATTAATGTTTATAAAGAAAATGACCAAAGTAACCTAACAATGTAAAAGTTATTCAGGCCTTTTAATAGACTACCATGACCTATTTATAAGGTCCGTAAATTATGCAAAAATTTCAATAAAAGAGAAAAAATATGTCTTAGTTAATAGCAATGTAACAAAGTGCATAATAGACCCTGTGGGTAAGATCTAAAGGAATTTAGTGTTTAACTCAACAAGAAGGCTAAATGTTGAAAAGGAAAAGGAAGTGTTTTGGTACATAAAGAAATATCATGCTAGAGTTTGTCAATAGCAATTGCCCATTTTCACTGTGAACAAAATGAGAGGCTAATGTGGAAGGTGGATTTTAGGTCAGGCATGAGTAAGGACTTCTTGGTGTTAAGTTTTCTAAGTCATTAAAGTGCCCTAGGAAGAAAAATAAAGTCCGTTTTGGAGGCTGGCTTATGTGCCTTAAAGTACATAATTAAATTAAGTGATAACTCCAGGAACTCTTTCAACTTCGATGTTATGAGTGTATTAAGACTCTTTCTTAACACCATTTAGAAATTTGTTGATCTTCAGGGAAATTCATGGGAATTAGTCAAGTCCTTCCTGTATTTTCAATGCTATAGGAACATAAAAATCCACTATTCTATGGTTGAAATCTATTGGATTATTTGAGTATATCATCTTAACATAAATTCTACTATCAATGATGACATCATGAAATGTTCGCCATGTAATTTAGGATAATTCCATATTTGTTCATATTGTCCTGGGTAAATAAATATTGCATCTTTTTTAAAATATATAAGAAAGAAACTACATAGAAAAATGACAAATTGAGTTCACAGAATACTGAGCTTTTTGCAATGGAGTTCTGCTTAACTAATGTATATACAGAGGCAGCCAAAAAAATGTATATGTTTTAAGAAAGAAAAACTGTATTAAAATTGTAATACTCTATATATACTGATAACAAAAGATGAATACAAGTCATGTGAATACATTTTTTTGGCACCTCTCGTATATCTATATATTATGAAAGACTACTTTATTTAACTAGTAGACCATTTAAAATAGAGAACAGGGTGTCTATTGATAATTCTGTCAGCAGGCGGAAAAATACAATGTCTGCCACATAATCAGGATTCATGGTATGAGAAAGTTAGGTCCTAGCTTATAATGTGGGCTGACAAGTCAGACAAGACAATCAGATTCAGTCAACTATTTCCTTGCATGTCTGTAACACTCATTTTGAAGAAAGTTTAACAATTATTTTTATTAATTATGCCTAATAGCAGTAAGAAGCATAAAGCATTTCCATCTCCCTTTGGGTTCTCTAAAATGGCCTACCATGTCCATAAGTCTGAATCAACTTTAAATGTGTATGGGAAATGCAAGTCTCACCAAGTGCATGTGGATGTTTCTCTAAGTAGTCCATGACGGCCATCTTTCTCAAGTGCATCTTTTTTATATGAATTTCCAATGTTCCCTATGACCATCCTATCTATACCATATGGCACACAGGGGTGCTCCTGACTACTCTGTGTGGGAAAAGGGACGTAAAATACACCTGAATCTCTCAGGAAAGACTTGAGAGTCATCTGCCAGCTGTAATCCTCCAGGCCTACTCATCTGCCATATAGGGACAGTGTTTGAAAGGAGAGGTGTCCCCTCCATGAGCACTACTTCAAACTTTTTCTAGACCATGCACACTTGAAATTCTGATGGATATTTAAATAGTTCTTAAAAATAAAGATCAAATAACTATTGTAAAGGGGTTCAGAGAACAAAATCCTGAAGCTGTCTTTTATTGAACTTACCCTCTTGTACTATATAAGAGCAGGTTTGAGAGTAGGTGAGGGACATAGGACAAGAGTAGGGAGAGGGACAGAGCAGAGGGACTGAAGAAGGATGTACAATATAGGCATTAACTGAGTATCCCACATGGAGCCACCGTCATCTGCTGACCCTCCTCTGTAAATCATCAATCCTCTTTGGTCCTCATCTGGCCCTTCTTATAAAGTATCCTTGCCATCCATGGGGCCTCCCATGGGAAATTCTCCCTGTCTCTACAAGTAAAGGAATTGTAGTCCTTTGCCCTGCCTGGTATCATTCAAACTTGTTGGCCTCACATTTCAGGCGTCTGTGTCTTGAGAAGGACAAAAGTCTGGCACCATGAAAGGAAGGAAGACACGATCACCTCGGTGCTAGTATATTCCCTCCATGAGAGATAGCTGTCGCTGGGTTCCTCTTGATTTACCTTGCCCCATAAATTTTGCTTTTAGATTATACAATCTAATCTTCTATGAGAGAACCATATTTCTTCCACGAATGTGCATTTGACCTTAATCTTTTAAAAAGAAGAAACTTAGCATTATTGCACTAAAGAACATTCCACTCTTTCCTGGGCCTGCTGTCATTCAATGGTGTCATTCTTATGCACTTAAAATAGCTCTCACTGAGCTTTTCAGTGTGAACTAAGCCATATGCAAACTAAAATTTTTTCTGACATGAAGGCGTGTTAGAGTCCTGCTTACCCCATCATTTACCCTTGATAGCCTTGTATTTCATCAGACCTCTTTACAAATTTGAATCTGAGGAATTTTGGGAAACTTCACTGAGCAGAACAATGTACTAGGATACAGAATGTGATTTTCTAAAGGACAAGTGGCCATTGTTTATGCTATAAGTGGGAAGATGGAACACCTTTCCGTGGTGCTTATTTCATTGTCCTATCACTAGAGCATATGTATTCTCCTTCCACCTCTTTATTTAAATACTCAACCCTCGAAAGAAAAAAATCCTAAAATTAAATTTTCTGTAATAATACTCCATATCACCAAAAGTGACCATTCTCTCCTTGTTTTGGTGCTTGTTTGGTGGTGTTTTGGTACTAAAACCATGATTCGTTTTGTATTTTTTAATCATTTCAGTTAGCAGAGTTAGTTGAGCAATTTTCCTCATTGTTCAGCTTACTTCTGATATTTCAGTCAGAAATCACCCAACAAACCAACCATTACTTCTCTGCTCTATTTCTGCACTGCTTAGATAAGTATTTCTTTCAGGAATATTCCACTTTGTACCAGGTCCTCTGTGTAACAGAATCATGGACTATAACCTCAGCTTTTCCAAATACTTTGTTTTAGTCCAATTTATTTGGGTTTCCTTTTTATTTATCTTGCCTCTGAACTTACTTATTTTACATACATAGCAAAATGTTTTCACTGGAAGGCTGATAAAGCACTTGCAGCTGATTTTCTTACAGGGGTAATTTCCAAAGCTGTCTTTAAAATAATATGTTTTTTTTAAATGTTTAATTATAAAATATTGCTGGTCATGGTTAGTCAACCACAGAATGTCTGATAATATATAGTAATATAATGAAATACCCATTTTTATGCAATGCTAGCTTAATGGGAATGCTCATTTTTCAAGATCAAAGCAAAGAAGAGTAGCCAAAGCAAATGACCATCATTAATTGTTGACTATTGTCCAGACTCTGGCCTAGGTTCTGAGTTTCAAAGATGATTTTTTAAAAAATAATTATGAGAATCAGCATGTATATTCTAATAAGGTAGACAAAAAGTAAAATTTCATTGCACAATGTTAAAATGTGAATGTATGCTAAGTGTTAGAACAGCACTGAGGAGGCAGTGGATTCTCATCTTGAACGGAAATAATTCACCAGGTAGACAAGGAAACATCTTTTGCTGAGAAAACACTTACCAAGACATAGAGCTGTGAAAACGCAAGGAGTGATGAAATGGTCTGTTTGCCTTTTAATATGAATCTGAATGAGGCAAAAGATTGTTTCTGAGAGAGAAAGGAGGGAAAAAAAATTAGGCCAAATTTTTGAAGTATCTTGAACTATTTTCTAAGGACAGTGGTGTACACAGGAAATGTTTAAATAGGCAGGGATAGGATCAGATTTGTGTATCAGAAAGAACAGTTTAGCTGTGGTGCAAGGAAAATGGATTAGAGGTAGATAAGAGTAGAGATAGCAAAAAGACTTAGAAATAATTTTCTAGGTAGAATTTATGAGGGGATTGGCAATGGAAAGGCAAAGGTAGTGACAAATTTGCAATCTGGAGATATAAAATATACAGAACTTGATGAGAGATTAGATGGGATAAGGGAGTTGGAGAGAAAAGCCATTGGTGAGGAAGAGAGGTTAGCTGAGAATGAATCTAATTGGTGGGAAAATAAGGAGATAGCAATTCCAGAAACCACAGAGAACAAAATAAAATTAATACTTGTAATAAAAGTAACAATTACAACTACCAGTAATTGAGCACTTACAGAGAGCTAAGTACTAAGCTCTTACATGTAATATCTGCTTCAAATATCCAGATTCCTTAGTATATAATTATTATTTCCCCTGTTTCATAGGGGGGAAAAATTGCAATTTGGAGAAGATTAAATAATTTGTCCAATGATTGAAACTCAGATCTTTATGTTTTCAAAACCCCTGTTTTTAGAAACTAAGCAGTTGCCCAGTGTGCATCTGCTGGCAGTACCTCTCAGTGTGAGGCCTGTCTTCTATCACCACCTCGGTGAATTTTCCAACACTTCTGCATGCTTCTTGGGTCTCAATGACAAATTCTCACTCTGCTGGCATATTAGTTGTACTTTTAAGTTTTACATTTTGGAACATTTTTTTTTAATGCTGGAAAACGTACCTCTGTAGTGTACCTACAACAGCTCTCAGCCACTACAATCAATGAACAGCAGTGAGCACCAGGAAGTCTCTTTATTTCATTAGTAAAGGACACTTGGGGCTACAACAACATATGTCCTTTGACAGAGACTGAAATCAGCATCAGAAGAGGAAACTGGGGAGAGAGCAAAAAAAACTGAACTCAGTCGGAAGATACATATAATATAACCCAACTTGTTTGTGGCTCTTTACTGTCACCTCCCTTTGCCTGAAGCATCTAGCGCCTATCCTTTTGACCACTTTCCATTTTTTTCCCCACCAAAAAGAAAAATCACTTCTAATGTGATAATTAAAGTTGATTTGTTGTATCCCATAAAAAAATTGGGATTAGATTTACAATTCCCGAGAGGTAGAGCTGGCAGCTCACTCTTGTCATTTGTGGGTGAGCAATCCATACAAACAGGCTCCAATTGAGAGAGAGAGAGAGAGAGAGAGAGAGAGAGAGAGAGAGAGAGAGAGAAGGAAAGGAAACAAGGAAGGAAGGAAAGAAAGAAGGAAGGAAGGAAAAGAAAGAAAAAATGTATTTGGAAACGAGGTTTATGAGAGTTATTTTAAAGTTTATATGGGTAAGATCTATTCCTTTGTTTAAAAAAAGTAGGGAAAAACATTGGTGAAAGTTCACTGAAGAGAGAACAGGCATTAGATATTTAACTAGTTAACAATTTTAGAAATGTAAGTATTTTTAGCAACACATTCATTATATCAATTTCATTAACACAGAGTCATATAAATGTCCCAAAGAGTTTGCTATGAAGAAAGTTATGACCATGTAGTCTCATATTCATACAATCTTATACTTGAAAAGGAAATGAGACATTAGTTTGACTGTAATTAATGAATCTCCTCTTCAACGATATTTATAAGTGGTATCCTGCCACACACACACACACACACACACACACACACACACACACACACAGTCCATTAGGAATTATTACATAGGGCATTATAAAGAGAGAGATCATTATAATAATCATCTTCATATAAAAACAATAAATAACTTGATCTAATACTGACATGACAGGTCCTGTATTATCATTCCTTGAGGAGGACACTGTTCTTCTGTCCATTTGTAGATAAGGAAACTAAAGTTAACTGAGGTACCTACCATCACACAGCTCACAAATAACAGATCTGCTTGACTTGAAAATCTAACACCCAATGTCAAAGCTACTGCTATCAGATATAGCTAATATCAGACTATCACATGCATCAAAATTAATTTTCAGTGTTTCAAGTGTTTTAAATGTTTACCCTTCTCATGGAAAGAATTTGACATAAGCCTAGATCCACTCAAATTCCTAAAATGTACAGTACTGCCCTAAATTACAGTGTCTCATTATATGTAATGTTCATGCAAATAACTATCACTTACCTATCAACTCTCAGTATTGTTTAGTACCCAGGTCTCTAGTCGTATAGGTACCACTACAAGGAATAAAAGAGGAATCTCAGTAAGACTTTGAGAAAATAAGGCTGATTAGAGTGGCAAAACTTTTGCTTTTTTTATTGCTCACCATATAGACTCATTGTTTACTCTATGCTTATGACTGTGATGTGGGTTTGGGAGGGGGAGCTCAGATTAAATAGAGTCACAGTGTGATAATTCACTGAGTTTTATGTGAGTATATGTGGGTATTGCGTGGTTAAGTGGAGAAATGGAATATACTAGTATGAGTATATTCAGAGTTAACTCTATTCTAGAATGCTCTAGATTTTCCCATTTCTTCTACAGACTGAATAAATGTTGTCAATTGTTAAAAAAGAGATATCAATACGTGCCATGGTAAATTAATTTATATCTTAGGTACTTAATAATTATTTTAGAATTGTTTTACATTTTAAAATAATGATTTGGCATGTCTAAGTAATATCTACTCAGGTGTTGACCTTCAGGTACATTTTTTGAGGATTACCACTTGTAGAATATTCTACCAGATTTCTTTTAGGGGTTCATAATAGAGGCTATAGCATTTCTACTGAGCTTGCTCTAAAATCTTATTAGCATAAAAATAGCAAAATGACCACTTATAATAGGCACTCTCTTTCTTTGTTGGGCTCCGAAAAAAAACAAAAACAGCCTTCTCTTTTTGTACTAAGCTATTTGAGCTCATTTCATTGTGCTTCAATTTCTTTTTGTCACCTTTGTTGCTGTCTTGGGGTACTATAATGGAATAACGCTGAATCAGACAAGCTATAATTTTTATTGCAAGCATATCTCAAGTCAAATTTATAAGCTGAACTTCATATCAAAAATGAAGCTAGAGGGAACATGCTTTTGTTCTAAGTTTTAAATGCCCTACTATTCTAAATTTGACGAATGTTAAAAATAAACTGCTTTTATCTGGCATCAGGAACTTCACATAGGCAATATATTGACACATTCCTTTAAAGAATCTATTGTGTACAAAACAGCTTTACCAACTAAACTCTTTGTATTATAATTCTACATTCAGGTGGTAAAGCAAATATTTAAGGCAATGCTATGTTACAGAAACCTGCTTATATTAAAGATCCCAAAATTTGATTTCAATTGGCTTTTCATGGCAAGGGAAGAAGGAATGTTAATTTATTTATGTTAATTTATTTAACAGTATTTTGCTAATAAGACTATTTAGGCAAACCAGTTATATATTTAAACATAGTCATAAAAATGTTCACCCCTAGACTCTGGTCTCAGCGCTACCAAATTGAAGCCTTAGAGTTATAATCAGAGTGATTGCTGGAAACACTTAAGCAGCAAGTGGCCAATCCTATTCTAAGAGAGTTTCTGATGAACCCTAACACGGCCTTCTCCAGTTGTTGACCTTTAAGTGCTAGAAGATGCAAATTCTGTACATCTACCTAGCCTAGGCCCTTGTATTAATTGAAATTGAATGAATGAGGCCTGCTATTATAACCTGTATGAATATGTTTCATTTATTTCCCATGTTACCACTTTAGAGCTTCTCCACTAAATAGCGGGAAACGTGAAAATGTTAATGTTTTGAAATCAGTTTTACCTCTACTACTTGAAACAGCTATAAATGAGAATTGTGCTTTTGAAACAAAATTCTCATTGCTACACTATTACCACAGTAATTATGATATTTCCCAGGAACAAATGCCCTGTCACTCTGGCATTAAGTTGTACCCTAGATACATATAGCTTTTGTTCCAGCTTTTGTCCACCACTCTTCACTTATGCTTATCTTTTATAAATGGTAGAATTAGTTCAATATTGTAGACTATTAGTTCAATATTGTAGACTATTTCAGCAAAGTCTTTCCTTCAAATAGTAATTTTTAAATGTATTATTTCATGCAGCAAAAGTATAGAGCCAAAAGAAATTATTATGGTAGTTCCCATCAAGTAAATGATATACATCAACAACGTAGAACTGAATAAAATGCAGATTACATTTTGCTGAAAGTTACCATTAGAAATTGCTACAAATACTTCTCTAACAAACACAGCCCATAATTTATTGTTTGCAACACAATTTTGTATGTGATGGAAATTGGTAATCTGCAAGAGTATCCCCAATACGTTGCCCAGTGCTAATGTTGGTTGCAAAGACCCCCAGGAAATCATTAGCAAACTTCATCTAGAAACAGACCTAAAGGTCAGAGGTATACTTGAGAGTCATGGCTCATGATTGTGGAGCATTGTGGGTATTTCTTCTTGTTCAAAATATGATATAGTGTTTCAAAGCATCTGCTCCCCTTCTCAGAGGTTAGTGAATCTGAAACGTGCCAGCATTTAATTTTGAACAATATGTTAAAGACACATATTTGATCTTAAATGTCAGTCATTAGAGTTAGGCACCTACACAAATTCAATGAGTTCCAGTGGGGTGGCAATTGGTTTTCTAAGTTACAACGTATAGAGTGGCCAGAAACTCAAATGTAAGGAAATTGACCACCTATTTAGAGATAACCTAGGAAAGGTAACTCATCTGTAACTCAGAATCATTTGAAAATCATGGAGCATTACTCTGTAAGAGAGAAAGCTGAAAACATATTTAGCTTTCCAGAAACATATAATGTATTCCATTTGAATACAAATAGAAGTCTCTCTCTCTCTCTCTCTCTCTCTCTCTCTCTCTCTCTCTCTCTCACTTAAAGGCAATAATATAGCAAAAGAAATATAGAAATGAGAGTCAGCATCTTGCAGTAGAAATAATATGGTCTTTGGAGCCAGTCACATCTACATTTGAATCCTCACTGATTGTGCTACATTGAGCAAGTCCTTTATTCTCTCAGCTTAAGTTTCCACATCTATAAAATGGGTAAAATAGTTTTGAATATGAAGCATTGCTGTGAGGATAATGTATGTTAGTTGCTTGACATGCATATAATAGCCAGTCAGTAAGTGATGACTATCATAAATATTCATTTTAAGTATACACTTGACATTTTGTGTATGCAAAATGTAATTATTTTATGAAAATATTTAAGCCTTGCCACCTAAAAGAACATGGACTTAAGGCTTATACTCAATTAAAAAAAAACTAAACAATTATATGATTATCTGGGAATCTAGTTGGTCTTTGATGGGATTGCTAGAATTGATTGACTTGCAGTAAAGTTTCACCAAAACAGAAATTTTCACTAGAAATTTTCACTTATCCTTCAGTAATGATTTTGTCTTCTCATGATTTATGTAAGTGCCATACATACTAACAGCAATTCTCCTTATATATCACATCTTAATGTTAATAAACAACAAAATAAGAAAGGTAATTTGACATACATTTACATATATTGCTCTTTGCTTCCTTTAATTTTATTTTCACTTGAAAATATTCAGTACTCTTGCTTGTGTCTCTCATCTCTCCTAATAATCAAGGTCTCTTCAGGACCTTTCCAAGCAGACAGACATCCCTTACGGCACAGTCCTGGACTCTGCAGTGTATGAGCATGTTCGTATGAAGGGAATGAATCCTTTTGAGAGGGACAGCATGTATTCTCAAATGTGGCGGATGATCAACCGAAGCAATGGATCAGAGAATAACGTTCTGGAGTCCCAAGCAGGCATTCAAAAGGTACTGGCCATAGTTCTGCATTCATAGTCTACCATTTTGTCTTCCATGTTGGAATTGCTAAGTTGAGATTGTTTTTTTTTATTTTAATTTTAACTTTGACATAGAGTTTTCAGGTAAGTTATACCTTCTGGTGATGACAGACTATTTTGAGGTGACTCGGTGTACCAGTAGAGGGACTTCAAAGCCCTCTGTGGTGTGTCTAAAGGATTTATTTCCAATAGAATTCCAAAGGTAGAAAATATGAGCTGGCATTTTGTTCAGAAGGGGTCAGAGACATATAAACAAAGACTGTGAAGGTCTTTACAACAAATCCAATTCCAAATATCATTCAGGTTATCCAATTCTTTCAAATGACTCAGGGTATTTTTTTACCCTGCATTTGTTTTTAGATGAAAACTTTTTCTTTACGTATGATTATTTGAAGCTATCTGTAAGTAAAAGTTAATCTTGTCAACAAAGTTCCTACAAATGTCTGTTTCTATTTTCAAAAGTGAAAATCTTTATATCTTATTTTTATATATCATCATTTAGAAGTTATTTTATTTAAAAAAAAGGGTGGTATGGGGTTGGATGAGCTTAGAAAGCAGTACATTATGTGAAAAACAGGAAGATGGTTTTTATTCTGGGCTGTGGTTTATACACATCTATTTAGAAGTAACTCTTTCTTCCTCAGGCCCCATCAACCTCCACATGAAAACTGAATGATTTTGCTTAAAATTATTTCAGTGTCTAGCACAGCAAAAATCATAATGATTGGTATTCAATAAAGAAATATAGAATGAATGAATGTCATTAACAATAGCAATCGTGGTATACATTTTTTTCTCTGTAAACTTCCACAGCAATTTAATTTGGACCCCAAGTCATAGTTCCTTGTTAAAATGCAAACTCAATAATACCATGTTGGAGACTGTTTTGATGACTATAAAAATTATTCTACCGCAGGTTCTAGCATTATTCCATGCCTTTTCATATGACGTTTTTTATCTGCTACTGCTATCACCATGTTCCCCTAGAGTCAGCCTACTAATTTTGGCAGTCATTACATTGATATCATTATTTCAAAAACTAATGATGCTCACAAAATCTCTAAGTACTAATGATGCCTTTGAGGAAGTCAAAGTCTTTGAAATATTAGCTATGGCTTCTAACTCCTTCACCTTTAGTATATTTATTCCAGTTTCCCACAGCCCAGGTATTGATCCTTAAATATTTCTCTTTTGTTTTTTCTCAAGAGGCCCATTGGTTCCTGGAGGTGCAACATGTTGTCCTCCATTTAGTGGGTGGTTGAGGAGAGGTGGGGGAGAGTGGGTGGGTAAATGGACCTATATGTTGTCTGGAGAATAAGGGAGGGTAGGCATTTTAAGGTTTACTCGTTATTCATAGGATGTGAATGAATGTAAGCTGCCAAATAAGTGTACTAAATGGTTTTTGGAAGAAGTATTCTCCTTCATATTGTCTACTGTTAAAAATATTTTGTTCTCATGAGGATGAGTATAAATTGAAATTCATAGCTTACATTTCTATTCCAGTTTAGAAGCCAAAGCTCCTCATACTTTAGAATCTTTTCTATACCATATCATTCCAGAGAAATTGTATTTTTCCCCCAGCAGATTCTCAAATACTTAAAAAAAAGACTTAAATTAAAAACTTAAATTCCATGTGGAATTTAATTTGACCCTTGTGTATATGTAAAAATAAACTGTAAATATCCACACTGAGAAAATTCCAACCTTAGATTCCATGAAATAAAGGTGTTTTCAACTAGACTGTTGATAATTTTGCAGCACATACTGAGAAATTTAGCTCATTATTCTTTAGGTTTTGCTCTTTTTTGTTTTTTGTTTGTTTTGTTTTTGTTTTTTTAAAATACGTAGCCATTCCATCAACTTACAACTTGGATTAGTGTTTTTTTTATGCTGTTGTGAAATGTCATACTTAAAAAAAAAAATCTGTTATGAAAAGTAGAAAGAACTTTGGTCTTGGAAGCAAACTATCTGTTTTTCTTTGCTGATTCTTCCACTTCTTAGTTGTATAACTTTGGGCATGTCACTTGGCTTCTCTAAGACTCACTTTACCCATTTCTAAAATGATCACAGTGTTGGATTCAAAATCCTGGACTTTGCAGGCACGTTAACCTGTGTTTGAATTTAGTTTGCTTTTTTTTAAAAAATAAAATGTGTAAATGTGACTACTTAATTAAAAATTTCTGGGCCCAAAGATTTTCATCATCATGATAAATAATTTCTACCTCATATGATTTTTGTCATTACTTTAAAAAATAACATATGTAGAAACATCAATAAATAATATGGTTAGAATCAAATATATGGTGATGAAAGGAGAGCTGACTCTGGGTGTTGAACACACAATGTAACATATAGATGATGTATCACAAAATCGTACACCTGTAACCTATGTAAGTTTACTAACAATCGTCACCCCAATAAACTTTAATAATAAATAAATAAATATAATAAATATAATAAATATAATAATATTATTATTATAATATAATAGGATCATAAGATGATCCTGAAAATTACCTGAGAAAATGTATATATGAAAGATTTGTAATTACAAAGCATTATTATTTAATATGTCTTAAGGTTAACTTAAAATTGTGACATAAAAAATATAATGCAATAAAAGAAATAGAGAATGATTTCTGATTCCCAACAGTCTGCTGGTAAAGACTTGATTTGCAGCTGAAACTGCAAATCAAGTCTCCAAGTATTTATTACACCACATTTATTCAGTATTCAGTTTTCTGATTTACTATAGGGGTAGTGAAGAATGTCCTTATGAATTCATAATAGAAAATAGCAAGTGAAATTTGCTTATAGTACATATTTCTTTCAACCCAAATCGCAGGCAGGTGAAAATTGATTAGACAGAAAACAGTTAGTAATAATAAAATGTGTTTTGGTTCAGTTTCCAAGGTCTTGGCCAGCTTCTAATAAAACAAAACCAAACAACAAACAACAACCTCCTCACCTGCTAAAGCTCACTGGGAGTTCATGCGATTGAGAACACGTGAAATGTGGTTGTGGGTTCTTCCTCGAGTAACTGGTCTTGCACATCTCACAAAGAATTTTCCTTTTCTCTGTTGATCTCTAATTTGTGGAGGCAGAAAAGACCTCAGAGGTCAATATTACACAAAAGGTCAAACTTTTTCTTCAGTATATTTGACAGGAATTCATATAAATGAAGACTGCATCACTGAAAAACTATCCTCATAATGTAATTATAACTTTAAATAGATCTAATTAAAGTCTCCAGTTGTGCTTGTTCTTAATTGTAGAACCACTAGTCTCATTCAGTTTCTCTTACTTGAACATAGATTTTGATCCTTTCTAACATCTTCATTCTGCTCTTACCAAAGAAACTGGTATAAATGAGGATTAAGTAAATGAGTTCTGATCTGCTGTTCTTGGGAGACATTCACCTATACCAAACTAGCCTAATTAAACTAGAACGAATTTGGTTTTGTTTGCCTCTTCCCAGGAATTTTTACATGAGTAGAAAAGTGTGATTTGAAAAATGCACTGAGTTTTTTTAATGCATTAATTCAACAGTTATTTAGTGAGCACCTTCTATGTATCAGCCAGTATTTTAGTCACTGAAGTGAACATAAATGAAAACAAATTGCCTTCATGGAGTTTACATTCCAGTGCAGGAAGCAGACAATAAACAAGCTAAATAAAGTGGGTTGTATTTCAGTAGTGATAAGGGTTAAGGGGAAAAATAGAGAAGGAGAGGGATGGAAGACATGGAGAAGATGATCTGCTTTGTTACCTCTGATGGCCAGGGAAGCCTTCACTAAGAAAGTGATCCTGTAATAAAGACATAAGGCACATGGAGGAGAGGAGAGGGAGGGAGAGAGAGATCTGGATGAAATGTTTCCAGACAGAGAGGTCAGCCAATGCAAAGGCCCTAAGTGGGTGCATGCCTGGATATTCTAAGACTATGAGGGATGCCAGTGTAGCTTCAAAAATAAGGGATGATACCAGAAGTATAACAAGGTCACAGAGGTAGAGGGCCAGGTGGTAATCTGTCAAATCGTATAGGATCTTGTTACTTACAGTACATTCTTGTGAACTAGCAGCATTAGCAGCATCTGAGAGTTTGTTAGAAATGCAGACCCTTAGGCCCCACCTCAGCTCTTCCGAATGTGAATGTCATTCTAACAAGATTTCCCAGAAATTCACATGCATGCTAAAGTCTGAGAAGTGCTAATACAACATTGATTAGAACATGTTAAGTGGGCTTTTACTCTGTGTAAGACATGAAACTTGGGAGGTTTTGAACAGAAGAGTGATATGATCTAACTAATATTTTGGCCAATCATATGTCTGCTCTATTGAGAAAAACTGAAGGTGGCCACGTAGAAGCTGGAAACCAGTGAGGAGGCCATGATGGTGACTCAGCCACCTTCTGAAAATAACATTGAAAATCAATCTCTGTTAAAACCCAAATACATCTTGGAAGACTATGACTTTAAACTGTCATTGGCATTAGCACATTGATGGAAATTTAGTCTATCAGATTATTTTAGGAGGAACTGGGATATGAGCAGGCAATTTCTGAGACTAAATAGAGAAATTCTAGGTTGCAGGGTAAGGATCTGACTAGGAATGAAGGATCTGTGTGTAGCACTGAAATAGAGAAGTCTCTGGTTTTTAAGAGGACAATATTCATTTCCTGATAACCTAACCCAGGTGGTAAAGAACAAATTATTGCAGAACCTCAGCAACACTTTTAGGGAAGAAAAGGAAATCAGGATTGGTAGTGTTAGAAATCCTGCCCTAGCTGAAGGATCGCAATGATAAGTAAATAATACTTCAGACTATGTAGTTCAATGGGGATGTAAACTCCGAGGGATGCCATGGCAACAGGGAAGTGAATGGTGATGCTGTCAGCAGCAGTGTTGGATTAGAAAGATAGCTTCAATATGTAAGGCCATTAGTCTACTGAAGTCCCAGAGCACTATGGGGAAAGGGAAACTGACAAGGTTCAGGTGGGGCATCAAGGGTCCTGCGAAGCCGCTGGGCTTTAGGGCCCAGCTCTAGTCCTAACTGGAAAGCTGGATGATTGAAATGAAAGCCAAGACGAAAGACTGCTCACATTAAATGGGCCAACATCACAGATTTTGGAAGATTGTGACAGAAAGGCAAATTTTAGACCCTATGCAATGATGAGGTAAGCTTAACCATTTTATTCATCTCTGGCTGAAAAAGTGGGTGAATTGAACTTACTTATTCAACACATATTCAGTGAGTGCTGTTAATTTACCAGGCACAGTTCTAGGTTTTGGGGAGTATCATAGAAAAAGCAAAGTCCTTGCCCAAATGGATTATATTGTATTGAAAAGAAAACAAGCACATTAATGTGTGCCATAAAGAAAAATTGGAAGGGTAAAAGAGAAAGGGAGCAGAAGCAGGAAGAGGGGTGTTGCCATCATATATTGGGTGGCCTCAGAAGGCATCTCTGAGAAGGTGACATTTGAATGGAGACCTGAAAGAGGACAGGATATGAAACTTAAAGAGAGGAGGGACAGGAAATGCTCCAGGCAGAAGGAACACTTACTGAAAAATTATTAGGGCAGACTCTGGCTTGGCATGATGAAGAGGAATGTCAAGGACTCCATTGCCTCTGGAGCATGCGCACAGACAGGGGGTATCAGCGTGGTAAGACAGAGGGGTAAGAGATATTAAAGTGGGAATTAGGCAGCATGGAGGCCATTAAAAATGTTGATTCTTGGGCCACACCAAAGTTCCAGTTGTGTCTTATTTGAGGATGGAAAGTATCGGAAGATCTTAAATCTCTTCAGGTGATTCTCATCCACAATAAAGGTTAAGCCTCACTGATACAATATTTTTTGAGTCATTTAAATGACTTTGGCTTTTATTCTGAGATGAGAAACCAAGGGAGGATTGTGAGGAGAAGAATGACGTGATCTGACTTACTTTTTAAAGGTCCATTCTAATCACTGTGTGGAAAATGACAGGGGTTAAGTGTCAAGGTTGAAAGCTGGGAGACCAGTGAGGAGGCCACTGCAATAATCCAAGTGAGATTTAATGGTGGATAGGCCAGAGTGATTATGGTGAAATTAGTGAGCAGTAATTGGATTTGATTACATTTTGAAAGTAGCTCTGACAAGATTTTCTAAAATATTGAATGAGGGATATGAAAAAGAAGGTTAAATATGAGTCCAATGTGTTTGGCCTAAGTAGTTGAAAGAATGAAATTGCCATTTTTTTCTCTCGCTCCTTTTTTTTTTTTTTTTTGAGATTGAGAAAACTGTGGGAAGAGCAGATTTGAGAAGCCAAATGAGAATTTGCCTTTGGCATGATAGTTAATATGAAATGCTTACTAATTATCCAAGCAAAGATGCCAAGAAAGCTGCTGCATATATGAGTTGGGTGTTCAAAAGAAAGTTCTAACTAGAGATAAATGTTTGGGGATTGTTAGCACAGAGTTTGTATTTAAAGTCATAAGACTCAATGATATCACCAAAGATATGGGTGTATCCAGAGAAGAAAGATAACTGAAGACTAATCCCTAGGACAATTTAGTCTTCAGAGGAAGGGAGAGAGAAAAAGGGGTATAAAAGAGTCTGGAAGGATCAGCCAGTGAAGCAGGAGAAAAACTACAAGTGATTATTTAGAAGCCATGTTAAAAAAAAAAAAAAAAAAAAGTTTCAAGGAATTTCAAATGATCAACTGTCTGTCAAATGATGTTCATGGATTAAGTATGATGAAGACTAAAATTAATGATTAATTTGGCAACTAGCAATCACTGGTCACCTTGACAAGAGCAGATCTGGTAGAGAGAAAGGAGGAGAAATTAGAATTAGATTGGAAAGAAAAAAAAATGAGAAGGGAGGCAGTGGAATTATGAGAATAAGCACTTTTTAAAGGAGCTTTTTAAAGGAAGTATTGAGTCATGGGAGGGGTTCCTGAAGTGGGATGTGAGGTTTGTGGAAATGTTTGTGTGAAATAAAATGTATACAATGTCTGTAAATTGATGGGATGATACAGTAGGAAAAACTCATGAAGCAGAAGAGAAACAGGAGACTGTCCTTGAATAGGATGATAAGTAATAGGATCCAGTGCACAAGTGGAGGGTTTGGATTTAGGAGCACAATTCATCCATAGTAATATTAAAGAAAAAAAAAAAAAAAGACAAGTTCAGCTGCTCATTGTTTGAAAGCCAGTACTTGAGAGACCAGTGCTGGGTGGAGAGGAAAGTTTGCTCTATTCAGGAAGCCAGCAGCCTGGGAAGACGATGGACTAATGACCAAAAACCATCTCCAAAGTTCTGGACCAAGCTTAGGAGTTTTAAAGGGGAGGAAAGGGTGCAGGAGTTCCAGGGAAATGTGAGAGAAGGCTGTGTTTCTTTAGTCATAGATAACGCTTTTTCACATCAGACTCCTGGGTGCCAGCAATTGATGGCAGCTACCTTGGAGACATTCCTGCTTTCTGCAAAACGAACTTATAAATTCTCCTCGAGACCCTGAAGTTATCTCCCTCCTCTTGACAAAGAAACAGCACATCAGCAACACAAAATTATACTGTGAGAACAAAAAGAGTTGACCAAAAAGAGTGGTTAAAATGTGAACAAAGACCTAATTAAGAATTGAATTATTTTAATTCTAGCTGCCAAAAATACTATGAGCACTGGAATTACAAAGGGCTCAGCTACAGTAAGAGGAGAGGAGAGGAGAGCATAGTAAGGGCATGCATGCAAATAGGTTGAAAGACAAGGTAGTGGGAGCAAGTGGAAGTTAATTTTTGACTGCTTGTATTTATAAAACAAACAGGAACCAAGACCAAGTGTAAGCAGCAGGATACAAACTGCGGGGATTTGAAGAAAAAGAAGGTAAGAATGATTGTTCTGGAGAATGGGAGGGAAAGTAGACTAGTGAAGTGTAATGGGATTCCTAGAACAGACCCTTTTGCAGTAGTAGTCGTGACCATAAATTGGGACCAGTCAGCATGCTTGTGGGTTTTTCTCTAGCTGTCTTTAGCTGCCTGAATATAAACATGGAATTGACAGAAAGTCAGAGTAGGTGTTTATTAGATAAGCACGGTGGTGATGTAGGTGATGTTGGATCTGCGGGCAGTTTCTGAGTGCAGGCTGGGATCGTGTCTCGTGAAGCCGAAGAATGGAAACATGGACCAGGGAGAGGCAAAAAGTTTTAAAAAGAGGATAGTTTATTAGAGGCAAGAGAAGAGGTTGCAGCTCCCGAGCGAGAGGGGTCCCAAATGGAGGGTGCCCCATGACTGAGGCAAAAGCTCTTACTTTTATACCTTCCCTTGCCTGCTTGGGGAAGGGGAGATGTTTGAAGAAGGGACCTTGTTTGAAGAAGGGAACTTGCACCTTCTAATGAAATTCGTCTACCAGGTTTGTCCTGCTTGCCCATCCTAAAAGAATTAGCAAAGTAACCCACTCTTATCTATCAGATCTGCTCCATTTGTCAGGCCAAAAGGAATTTTATGATTAACCTCAAGGCCTTGTTACATTATGTCCTGGAGCAAAGGAGTGATTTCAAAACCTGACTTTTTACGATATGACTGTCTCTTCTTTATTCCACCAGGGGCCTCCCTGTCTACCTAGGGACATGCTAACTCTCCTGTATCAGTGGCTGACACTAGAGTGAGAGTATTGAAAGAGTATGCAAAAAAAGTATCATTATTATGAATCATGGTATCAGAGTTGCATGGGAGGAAAGTGATGACATAAAGGAGACTGGGGAAACCAAAATTATGGCAGGAACAGTGGACTGTAGGCCTGGATGGAACTGAAGGATTGTTAGAATCAGAGAACCAGAAGGGCAAGGACAGGATTGGAAATGGTATGAAGTTGGTTCTACAATGACACATTTGAAATTGAGATGCTGAAGAGACTGCTGCTATTGGAAAGGATGTAACATGGGAGTGGGTGGCTGGGGTAGGAGAAAAGACACAGTCTTTGGAGAAGAGGAAGCCAAGGGGCTGAGAAGCCCAGAGCCAGAATAGGATGTCTAATGAATAATCAAATCACCAAAAATAACCACAGAACTGGTGTTTGAGAGAGTGACAGATAGCAAAGTGATAAAATCTTTAAGCAGTGTTGGAGGAGTGACAGAGAGTCAGCAGATGCTGCAGTAAGAATAAGTAGCAGGGAGTATAGTCTGATCGCATGACCTTCAAAGCTAGAGGACTTTAGAGACGAGGGTCTAGAAGTAGTTCAAAGGGTAAAAAGGGCGACTAGCTCTTATCCAGCCCCAGTGGTATGAATCTTCCAGAAGAGAAAACAAACCACCACTTGAGAAGACCACAGGTAACGTGGTATCCCCAGAGGAGAAGCAGGTTCTACTTAACAAACAAAGGTGAAAGGAAGTTTTTTTGAAAAAGTGAATGATATATGTCCTGGTTTGGGACAGTATTGATTTTGCCTGGTGTCCCACTGTTATTTTTAACGTCATCCCTGTGATATTGTGACTTTTAGTAAGAAGTATATATTTTGTCTCCCTCCTGTTTCTGGCACAGAGCTTCTGAAACACTTGGAATTTCCTAAGTGAGGAGAGCAACAAAGGTGTCTTTTGTTATGTTAGAGAGGTGACTTTTGGACTGCATCTATGAATGAGGCTGGTTGCCAGGGAAACCAACCTTGTGATTAGAGGGTTAGAACTTTCAGTCCCACCCCAACCTTGCTAAGGGGAGAGGGGCTAGAGATTGACTTCAATCACCAATTGCCCAAAAGGACAGGGTTTTGAGAATTTCCAGGTTGGTAAACACTTGTAGATTTGGGAAGAACAGCACACTTTGAGAGAGCATGGAAGCTCTATACCCTTTCCCCATACTTTGCCTATTCATCTCTTCTATTTGGCTGTTTCTGACTCATATCCTTTTAAAGTAAAGCAGTAATCCAGTAAGTATACTGTTTCTATGGCTTCTGTGAACCACTCTAGCAAATTAATCGAACCCAAGGAGGAGGTTGTTGGAACCTCCAATCTATAACCAGTCAGTCTGTCAGAAGCACAGGTAACAGCCCGATCTTACAATTGGCTTCTGAACGGGTGAGTGTGGGTCGGGGAGAGTCTTACAGAACTGAGCCCTTAACCTGTGGAATCTGACACTATCTCTTTAGACAGCATCAGAATTTAGTTGGTTTGTAGGACACTCAGCTGGTGTCTAAGAATTGTTGGTTCCCCCACCTGTTAGAAATGGTCCTAGAATTTTTCATCCCCTTTCACTCTCAAGATTATTCCCATTGCAACAATAAATTGTATGATCTTTCTAGACATAGTGGTCATGGTGATGATAGAGTTCCATAGAGCAGAGTGGAAGAGTCTAGAGAGTTGGAGAGGAATGGGAAAGTTGGTCCAAAGCAGGGTCTGAGCAGATTCAAATCAATAAGAAATGAGGAGTGATCTGAAAGTCTTGGATTGTTCATGAGGGCAGGCTCAGGGACCTAGAGCCAACAGGGGCAAACTGGGGTTTAGGCAACCTATGTTGGTAAGTTGGTTAGGGTAGAGTGGCAAGAGGGGTGAGCATGTTCACAGGAGCGTAATATCAATGGCTGGGTCGAGGCCTGGCTAAGAGCAGTCTTACCGGCACCTATGAGAATGGAGGCATGTTTCCTACAGCTAAGGATGAAGTAAGTGGGAACCAAGTTACATTAAAGAAAGAAGGACATGAGTAGAAAACAAATTTTGAGTGTTACACAGTTTTGCATAGGTTTTTCCTGGTCTTACGGTGTGACTCAAACCCATGAACTGGCCACATTCTCTCTCCTGGTTGCTCCTTTCCTCTTCCTCCTAGAGCTCTATAGTACATGTGATGTTGTGTAAAAATGCCAAAGTAGATTACAATTCATGAGCCAGCAGCCGAGAGAGTAGGAGCTAACTTGAGCTTCAGTAAGTGACTTGTAACATATTGACTAGGTACAGAAGTTTAAAATTGGGGTTAGGCCCTTCTTACAGTAATGCATAATCAGATTGATTGCAACTTGGGGAAAAAACAAGACAAAATACTCAACAGCTTTGGTTCTATAAAAATACCAAGAGTCCTGGGCTGCCACACCACTAGGCTTAGAGGTAGCAGTGCATTTACATTTGTGCTTTTGACAAATAATTCTGACAATGTATGATTCACTTCAGCACTTAACTAGCATCTGAGGCTCAGGTCCCTCTGGCATATTTTTTTGCTCTTTAGAAATCAGAGTTTTTAGATCTGTGTCAGTTATCACACAGTGACTATCACTCTTCTTTCTGCACCAGTGGAAGAATGAAAAAACACAGACAATCATTTCCAGCAGCCCTGCCAATGCATTTTTAATGCCTCGGATTGGGCATTTTTTAAATTTATTTTTTCCAAATCATTTTTGTTTCTAATAATCTTCATGGATGTCTTAAATCAAAATTAGTCTTGATTAGAGATTTTTCCCAGAGAGGAAAGGAAAAGCCTAAAACCATATATTTCTCAGGCAGTCATAAGCATTTTAACTTGAGTTAGAATATGTCAGATCCTATAGCACACAAAACAAACTATAAATAAGGGTTCTTTTTCCTAGATGCGCAGGATGTGTGTATATATATATATATATATATATATATACACATATACATATATATATGTATATGTGTATATGTATATGTATATGTATATGTATATATATATGTATATTACATGTATATTATATATATATATATATATCCTAGATGCACAGGATATATAAAATATATATATTACATGTATATTAAAATAAAGTAAAAATTATAAAGTGGTATTGTCTTATGTTTATAAAGATGACACTACTAACCCACTATTAACAGAGCATATACTTTAAAAATTGCCTTTTTTAATATAGTGATTTAATCCATGATGAAAGGAGACCTGCTCCAATTCTTCTTTTAATTAGGAGCACTCATTTCCAATTCATCTATTCATTCACTCAATCCTTTAATCAATGAACTTTTTTTATTCAATGGCTGCTAAGGACCGGAAACTATGTTAGGCACAAAGGATGCAGAGAGATGGATTAGTCTAGTGGTGGTGGTGGGGGGGGGAGTAAAACCCAGAATAGTAGCTATCCCCCAGAAACATGTACAAGGTAATATGAGAAAATAAGAAAGGGAACAGAGCATAGCCTAGGGAATTAGGCCCATTCAGATCACAAAGATTTCCTAGAGGAAGTAATGTCAAACTTAGAATTAGTAGGATTTAATTAAGTAAAAGATAGGAATAAGTAGAATAGGGAAGAGACAGCCTGAATCAAAGCATGAAGGTTAGCAGAGCACAATACATGCAGGAAACAAAAAGTAATTATAGTTTGATATTACGGTGCTTGTATTAGCCAGGGTTTTCTCGAGAAATAGGACCAATAGGATATTATATATAGATTATATATCCTATATATAATAATAAATATCTATAGCCTATAATTATATATATATATAAATTACATAATTATATATGTGTGTGTATATACATGTATATATACATATATATATACTTGTATATATATATATATATATATACACATGTGTATATATATAGTATGTGTATATATATATATAATGATATATATATTGTATATATATATATAATGATATATATATATATATATATATATATATATATATATATATATATAATGATATATATTTTAAGGAATTGTCTCACATGCTTATGGAGGCTGAGAAGTCCCACAATCTGCTGTCTACTAGCTGGAGACCCAGGAAAGCCAATGGTGTAAATTCCAATCCAAGTCTAAAGGATGGAGAACAGAAACACTCATGATGTATATTCTGGTTCAAGGGCAGGAACAGACTGATGTTCCAGTTCAACCAGTCAGGCAGTGAGAGAGAAAAAATTTAGCCTTCCACTACTTTGTTTTTTTCCAGCCCTCCATGGGTTAGATAATACTCATCCATATTGGGGAAAGCCATCTGCTTTACTCAGTCCACCAATTCAAAGCTGATCTCTTCAAGAAACATACTCACAGACAGACCCAGAAATAATGTTTAACCATATATTTGGGCATTCCATGTCCCAGTCAAGTTGACACATAAAACTAACCATCACAGTGCTACAATAAAATGAAGGTGAAGCAGTCTGTGTCTGTGGATCAAAGACACCTACTGGGCCATGTATCATCTGGTTTAGTTCTTACTCTCAAATTTACTTTCCAAATTTGAAAGTAGATATACATCCTTAAGATTTTCTGTTAGAAAAATGCAAAAAAGTAAAAGCTTTACTTGATGTTTTTTAATCATACTATGATGTTTAAATTGGCTCACTCTACAGATCCAATTCTACCTTTAGAATTAATCTCTGTGGTACATCTTCATGACTTTTCTATGTTTGATAGGCACACATATGCATATAGTTTTTTTGTTTGGTTTCCATTTTGACATTTTCAAAAATAAAATGTTTTCTTACCTTTGTATTTCAATTTCTGTTGTGAACGTTTTTTGTTTGTTTTTTAAATTAAACTTTTAATTTTGAGATAATTGTAGATTCACATGCAATTGTGAGAAATACTACAGAGAGATCAAGTGTACCATTCACCCTTTACCTATTCTAGTTTCCCCAATCTTGCAAAATATAGTAAAATAGTACTATATTACAATAGTACTATAGTACAATATCACAGCCAGGATATTGACACTGACAGAGTGAAGATACAGAACATTTCCACCACCACAAGGATCCCTCTTACTGCCCTTTTATAGCTGCCTTCCTTTCTTCCACCCTTTCATCCCTCACCCCTGGCAACCACTAATCTATTCTCCAGTTCTTTAATTTTTGTCATTTTACAAATCTCATATAAATGGAATCATACCATATGTAACCTTTTGTGATTGCTTTTCTTCACGCAGCCTAATTCCTTGGAGATTCATCCAGATTGTTGTATATAACAGTAGTTTTATTTTTGTTGTCCACTAGTATTCCATGGTATAATACAACATGTTTAAACTGCCTGTTAAAGCACACCTGGATTGTTTCCAGTTTGGGGTTACTATGACTAAAACTGTTATTAACATTGGTGTAAAGGGTTTTGTATGACATAGGTTTTCTTTCTCTTTATTAAATTTATTGGGGTGACATTGGTTAATAAAATTATATAGGTTTCAAGTGTACAATTCTATAATACATCATCTACTTATTGCATTGTATGTTCACCACTTAGAGTCAAATCTCCTTCCACCACCATATATTTAACCACATTTACTATCTTCTACCCCCCCCCCCCCGCCCAACACTTACCTCTGGTAACCACTACACTAAACTGTTGTCTGTGCCTGTGAGTTTTTGCTCTTTTGTTTGTTGCTTTCAGTTTTATATCCCACATATGAGTGAAATCATATGCTTCTCGACTTTTTCTGTGTGACATATTTTGCTTAACATGATAATCCCAAGATCCATCCATATTGTCGCAAATGGCAATATTTCATTTTTTTTATGGATGAGTAGTGTTCCATTGTGTATATATACCACATCTTCTTTATCCAATCTATCGAAGTACATTTCAGTTGTTTCCATGTCTTGGCCACTGTGAATAATGCTACAATAAACATATGAATACATATGTCTTTACATTTAAATGTTTTTAGATTTTTTTTTAGGTAGATACCCAGAAGAGGGATGACTGAGTCACATAATAATTCTATTCTTAATTTTTTGAGGAAACTCTATACTGTTTTCCATAGCAGCTGGACCAGTTTACATCCCACTAGCAGTGTATGAGAGTTTCTTTTTCTCCACAGCCTCTCCAACACTTTTTATTACTTGTCTTGTTGATAATAACCATTCTCATAGGTGTGAGATGGTACCTCATTGTGGTTTTGACTTGCATTTCCCTAATAGCTAGTGAAGTTGAGTATCTTTTCATATATCTGTTGGTTGTTCATATGTCTTCTTGGGAGAATTGTCTCTTCAGGTCCTCTGCCCATTTTTTAATTGGATTGTTTGTTTATTTGTTGTTGAATTGTATGAGTTCTTTATATATTTTAGATATTAGCCCCTTATCAAAGGTGTTGTTTGCAAATATCTTCTTCCATTCGGTTGCTTGCCCCCATGTTTTTGTTGATGGTTTCTTTTGCTGTGCAGAAGCTTTTTAGTATAAACATCTTTGAGGTTAGCATATATATATTTACATATCATTTTGATACCTTCAAAACATATTATGAATTACTATAATTTATCAAGTCATTGCCCTTGATGAACATTTGGAATGTTTCATATATTTCTCCTAAAAGCAACTATGATAAGCACTTATTTTTATGTATTTGTTATTTTTTTTATATATATAAATGCAGTCCTAAAGGTGAGATTGTAGGTTAAGCAACATGTGCATTTACAAATTTAATAACCACTCTCAAAGTAGTCTCAAAATGTTGTAAGAATTTCTACTTCTATCAATATAATAAGGGAGTGCCGTTTTCCCACTTTCTTGCCTGAAGTTGCCAGAATTAAATGGTTTTACTCTTTTTTTTTTTTCATTTTTGCCAAAATGATGAATGGAAAGTATCCCACTTTTATTTTCTCTTTTCTGATTATTAATAATGTTGAACATTTTTCCAAATATGTATTTGTACATTTTTGTACGTTTTTATATATTGATAAATTAGTTATTTTGCTTTTTTTTTTTCTATTGGCTTGTTATTGTCATTTTTATTACCTCTTAAAAATATTGATAGTAGTACTTTGTCTTTATTGTAACTCTGCCTCTAACCTTTCAGGCTTTTCTATTCCAATGCATGTCCACATCTGCATTTGCACTGTCTGTTAAGCAGATATAGTAGCAAACAAACACAATTTGGTCAGGTCTTAATACAAATCTTGGTCAGGCTCAAGTGTACACTTCATAAGATAACATTTCTTGCCAGACAGTGCTTTCAAAGAGCAGCATTTACTTTTGTGAAAAATGGGAAAAGCTAAATGGTTTTGTAAATATGCCTCTAAGCTGTCCACTGTTTGCTGTCTTCCTTTTTATCCCTAAGACTATTAATATAAATAAGAATTTTATGAAACTTAGTTCTCTAGTAAAAGATATACACTGAAAGGGCTCAAGGTATTTAAAGCTTTCTTCTATGGGCATTTCTAATTAAGATACTGGACTTTCATGCCTGTGTATTTGTTTCCATTATATTAAGTTGTAGACCTTTACAACACATGCTTCAAATTTTTACTTTCTTATAAAATTTCTCCCTTCAATAGGAGAATTTGGAGTCTATATATGTTTTATTGGCATCCCTGTGGGTCCCAGCCCCTGGATATCCTTTTATATTTTTCAAAGGACCCTCCCTCTCCTCTTACTTTGATTTATGTGGTCAGTGTTCTACTATGATTTTTTTTTCCCAATTTCTGAATTCAGTTTTCCTACTAAAATATGAAAGCCATGATGACTAGTGATCCTTCTGCTTTTACATTCATCAGATTGTCATCTTGGGCACTAAAACTTCTGATTATCAATTCCCCCTTTTTTAAAAAATATCTTACTCTATTTTCCTTATTTTAAGTCAATATGTTTTGCAAAGTCCTTTAGGGCTTTGCTATCTGGCAATAACTCAGTCTGGGAGATAGTAAAATAAATAAAATTTTAATGCCTTGATAGTGTTTTGGGGCAATAAATATATTACAATATAAAATCATACTGACATTTGGTAGAAAATAGCATGCCTTTTCAATTTTCCCTTTATTTCTTCTCTCACATATAATATTAAATACTGGAATCCAAAAGTATAAAGGGATTTAAAAAAAACTTCGTTACTAAGGATAGAGCTTCTCTTTTTATGTCATAAGGAATTGGTTTATGATATAATCTGAGCGTATCGCATTAATAATTTTCATATTTAACATTCAATGTATATTTAACATTCAATGTATAATTAAAATTATAAATTTTATTTTATTTTTTAAGCTGTGGTAAAATATGTGTAACATAAAATTTACCATCTGAACTATTTTTAATTGTATTGTTTAGTGGCATTAAGTACATTCCCATTGTTGTACAACCGTCACAAACGTTCATTACCAGAACACTTTTTATCTTACAAAACTAAAATTCTGTACCCATTAGACAGTAACTCCCCCATTATCCCCTTCCCCAAATCCCTGGAAACCACAATTCTGCTTTCTATCTTTATGAATCTGACTACTTTAGCTACCTCATATAAGTGGAATCATAGAATTAGTACTTTTGTGAATGGCTTATTTCACTTAGCGTAATGTCATCAGGGTTCATCCATGTTGTAGAATGTCTTTCCTTTTTAGAGGTAAATAATATTTGATTGTATGTATATACCATATTTGTTTATCCATTCATTAATCAGTAGGCACTTGAATTGCTTTTACCTTCAGCTATCGTGAATAATGCTGCTACAAATATGTTTGAGTCCCTGCTTTCAATTCTTTTAGGTATATACCCAGAAGTTGAATTGATGGATCATATGGTAATTCTGTTTTTAATTTTTTGAGGAACTGCATCCTGTTTTCTAGAGCAGATGCACCATTTTACATTCACACCATTTTTTCCACATCCTCACCATCACTTATTCTGTTTATTTTGTATAGTAGCCATCCTAATGGGTGTGAGTTGGAACATATAAATTTAAGTTCTATTTTAATATTAATTTTTAAGAGGTGATATTTTTGGCTAACAAACTTGAATTACTATCATTTTTAATATTATAAATTACTACAATTTCCATCATTTACTCCAACAGAATTTAGATTGTGCTGTCTAGTGAATCCAACCCACAAAAATGGCTCATCCAATAGTGATTCTCAAAGGCAGAAGAAACCAATAACCTATACCTCAAGCAACAAAAGCAAATCAGAATATGGGGAGAGATGTGTATAGTTTAACAAAAGAAAAGCAAAATGTGCTATTCTGACCCACCCAACTGAGAAGTGTTGGTTTTCCTAAACTCTCTGGGAATATTTATCTCTGACCATTACCCGTCACTGTTCCCAGAATTCATCACAGTCATAGAACTGAAAGGGAATGTGAAGATCTCCCAGTTTAATCATTTCCCTTTATAGGTGAGAAAAATATACATAAAAAGATTAAGTAATTTATCTAAGACCACACAGCTAATTAGTGTCAAACTTTATGACTACAACTCACATCTCTTAACTCCTGGTCATTTGTTCTTTCTATCACAATTATAGTACTTAAGTCTCTAATGTCCTCCCAAAGCTATTTAAAATTCACATCACAATTTGAATGATTCTCAAACTTTAGAAAGTACTCAGAAGTACATACAAAGGCTGCACAAAATGCTTATTCCCAAACTTCAAACCCAGATGTTAAGATTTACTGGGTCTGAAGTGGGATCACAGGAATTAAATTTTTAATAAACAGTTCAGGTGTTTGTGATAAGTTTGTTCACAGATTATCTTCTGGGAATCACTCTTCTTGGGTGTTATTTAAAAACCTTTGGCCTAATCCAGTCATCTACTGATGGGCATTTCAGTTGTTTCCATGTCTTGACTTTTGGGACTAGTGCTGCAATAAACATAGGGGCCATATATTTTTTCGAATTGGTGTTTTGGATTTCTCTTGTTTTGTACGCCTAGGGTTTCCAGGCGGGAATTCCCACCCGTTCTCACGAATTTTTTTGCTTTCCCGTTCCCAAATCCTGAGATATAAACTGTTTTCTGTTCTCCATGATGAATCGTTTCCACAAAGTGATCACCGATACTACCAACCACCCGGTTCAAGGAGCCAAGTTTCCCGATTTCCTGACCAACTTTTCTCAGGATTCAGCAATGGAAAAGCAGAAAAAATTTCCTGAGAACGGGTGGGAATTCCCACCTGGAAACTCTATGTACACCTGAAACTAATTGGAAAAAAAAAAAAAAAACACACACAAAAAAAAACCTTTGGCCTAGACCAGTGATCCCCAAAGTGTGGTCTCTGGACCCACAGCATCGACACCACCTGAGAACTTACAAGAAATGCAAATTCTTAGCCCCTACTCCGGAACTACCTAATTGGAGACTCTGGGTAGGGCCAGAAATTCCATATTAACAAGACCTTCAGGTGATTCTGATGCAACTAATATTTGAGAACCAGTGGCCTAGACTAATATTAAGTCCAAGCTACTGCATTCTATTGTCTTTCAGCAAGAGGCTTTAGGCATCCAGAATTTCGGGTACATCTAAGTAATCTAAAATCTTTTATCACTTTAATTGATAGTACCAGGCTTTTTAGTATATGTACGTGATTTTCTTGAATGTTTCAACACGAAGATACAGAACCTTCACTATCTTTGCTCCTTACATGTAATTAATCAGAAAGTAGAGGTTAAGTGAGGAGCACATCAAGTGGCAAATGTCGCTTCTCCCCTTGTGATAGCATTTACTTTTTTAGGAACAAGACACTTAACTGCTTGCTGCGCATCTCTACCTGAATGCTCTGCCAATGCCTCCACCAGCTATATGTCTAGCACTGAACTAATTATCTTCCTTTGCAAGTTGATGCTTATCTTTCTGTGGTTTTTATTTCTGCTAAAAGCACTAATAATGTCCCTGTCATCCAGGCTAGAAATTGAGGAGTCATTTTCATTGCTTTCATATTTCTTAGCAGAGCCAGTTAATTGCTTGAACTATCAATCCTGCCTCTGCGGCATCGCTCCCATTTATTCCCTCCTTTCCCTTTCTACGTCCAATTTAGTAATTCATGTCACCATTACTACCCTCCTGGACTATAGAAATTACTAACTGATCGGTCTCCTCCCGCATATTAATCTTCCCTCAGAATAGTTCTGATAGCGATCCATCTTTGCTCAAAAGCCTTTAAGTACTCCACTTTATCTCGAGTGCAATTTGTTTATCCTGGCATTCAAAGTTCTCTACAATTTGGCATCATCCTTCCTTCCATTTATGTATCCATTATTTTCATTCAAAAAATTTATATCAAACACCTATTCTGTGCTGGACATTTGTCTAGGTATCTTTTTTCCCCTTTCATATGCCTTGTATTCCTAGCAAACAAAATGACTGACTTCTCTTATATTCCTCAATATTCTGACATTTCAGGTGTTCGTTTCTCTCCTTTCATCATGAATCTACTCCTCCCACTGGCTTTCTTTTCTGTCCATTACCTGTTCATTTTCAAGATCCATCTCAGTTGTTACTATGAAGTCAATCCTGATTCTCTTGCCTAAAATGTTTTCTTCCTCTACTAATAATAATTTAACAATTTATTAATAATGTATCCATCTTGATAATTTATCCATCTGTGCATACGGATTCTTCTTAGTATTATAACTGTCTGTGTCTATCTATCCTTCTAGATTATATGCTACTTAGGTCAGGATTCATACCTGATGCATCAGTTTATCCCTATATCTGTACAGCAACTCATATATAAGTGTTCCGTAAATCTGTGGTGAATAAAATTAAGGCGCTAAATTTCCGGCTTGATTCTTAAGTCTTTCTTTCCAACTTGAATGACTAAAATCTTCTTTGATAGCAATAAATCTCAGATTGCTCATGAATTCACACCCCCAAATTTTCAAGCCTAGACTTAAAGGGACTGGATATTTTTGTATGCTTATTATATTCTGGGTGTTACAACTCACTATCTTAAAAAACTCTCTGTAAAATAAATTGAATAATAAATAGAATGGGTCTCAGTCCTTTTCTATCTAATTTAAATGACCTCAGTCTCATTGTGAGTGTTTATTTAACTGAGATCTATTATTTTGATCAGAGGAGGTTAACATGTAGAATTTTGTGTATTTAGATTGGTAAAATGATCAGTTGTATGTTCTTTATTCTTTTCGTCTAGAAGGCTGGGAAGCAAAGCAGAAAGGACAGAGCAGGACTAGGCTAGGGTCAAGCAAGTACAGCACTCACCTCAGGTGCATAATGTATGGTGGGGGATTGCCAAAAAAAGCCTCAGTAATCACTATACATAGACATGGCTCCATATGGCATTGGCAGGTCCAGTTGTTATTTAAAATTTTGGTATTTTGTTCATCATGAATTTTTAATTTTGATGTTTCAAAATATTGCATTAAAATGTTATTTATCATGATTCCTGAATTTGGTGCTTCCTTCAATTTTGTGCCCAAGCCCAATGCTTTACTCTCCTCGACCTAGTCTAGACCCTGAGGAGAACACAGAGAATGAGACAGGAAAGAAAAAAGAAAGAAGAATAGAGAAGATGAAAGGCATGAAGGCTGACAGTCACAGTCACATAATTTTATTGAAGAGTCTTCATCTTTAATTTTAAAATATTATATTTGATAAAAGATATACAAAACAAGCAGATGAACGATTGTGCCAATATTGGTGTAAATCAATGATGTGTGCTTGTGTACAGTGTGTATATATTATATACAGATGTTACCAAATTGCATAGTTTATGCCTGACTATTACCACATAATGTAGTTATTGTATAAGCCCAGGAAGATTAATTTTGAGTCCTTTTTATTTTTCCAAACATATGCTTATTTTTTTCTTGTTAGTATTAGTTACAAAATTTTTGCAATGTTTTAGGAGAATTTATGTGTTAATCTCTGACAATTTCCAAACAGTGTGCCTTAAATGTTTTTTTTTTTAAGGGTCCAAGAGAACATATTAGATCTAAGCTTATATTGTTTGGGCTTTAGAGGGAGATGAAATGGCATCTGAGGCTGAGCAGTCAGCCATGAGGGCCTAGTCATGATCCTGAGAAATTACCAGGTCAATGTCCCTAAATGTAGCACATAATTTGTAACTCACTGTGAAGTGGAACAATATAAGCTAAAATATGGAAAAAATAAAGAGAATTCTGGTTCAGTATACTTCCGTGAATACATATATTGTAATCCTCTGAGCTTTAGTTTTTTACCTGTAAAAAAATAAAGGCTGTGTAGTGTGAAAATACAAAGTTTATTTTCAAAGAACATAGGATATTGCCTGGAAAACAGTAGATACTCACTAATTGTTGTTTTCCCCTTCCCTGATAATAAGGCCCACCATAGGCATTTGTTTGCTGATGTCTCACCTAGAACGTTAAGCTTGGGTGCCCCATCTGCTCGGCAGCAGGTAAATGTGACAGAGTTTCTGCCTCAAATTCTATCACTGTCAAAAAAGTATTGTGTTTAATACTTTTGTGTATTTAACTCTGTATATAAAATATCTAGCTTACAGGAAACTTATAAATTACAGTCAAGTGAAATACTTGAAATACTGCACTTGAGCTGCAAAGCACAAGAAGATTTTATCACCTTTCAGCACAAAATATCAATATTCTCCTTCACATATAAAGGATACACACATTTGTGTAATTCTAATAACAGACACATTCTTGTCACTTCTCCATTTGGGACTTCGCATTAAATAATAATATGCAAATTTAGGCAAATTCCTTTTCTACATTAGGGGATCTAATTAAGTTTGTCAATCTATCTGTTTTTGGAAATTGCGCCACATATTATGGACAATAATATATGATCCAAGTCTCCTTAGAACTGTCCACAATATTTCAGATGGTTTTTGGTAACATATTGTTAGAAAATCAGGAGCTGTATCTTGGAATTGCTTTTTTTGTTTCTTTTATACCAACAAGCACATTTTTTAAGTTGGGTATGCTGTGAGAGCCACTTAATGATCTAACTGGCCAAAAAAATTTACCAATCTGATATTCTCTATTCATCATCTGGCTGTTTAATATACATTTTTCGAAGTTGTATCTTACACTCAACAGTAGCTCACCTGTCATCTTTTCTTTCTCAATAGCAAAACCACATTTTATGTCCCAAAGCCTTGAAACATTTCTTGACTTCTCTCTTTCTCTCACATCCCATGTCTGATTGTTAGCAAATGCTATTGGGTTTTTTGTTTGTTTGTTTGTTTGTTTGTTTTTAATTTAAGAACACATAATTTTCACTACCTTCATTGCTATTACCCTAGTCCAAGCCACTATCAGCTCAAACCTGGACTCTTACAGTAGCCTCTTACCTGGTCTCCCTGCTTCTACTCTATTCTGCCTTAGTCTCGTGCCACAAATCAGTTATAGGATCTATGCCTTTCCACCTTATCTTTTTTATTTGGTTCATCTGGTTTCTTTGCTGTTTCTTGAACATGCCAAGCACACACCCTGTCAAATTTTTTTCACTGCCTGTTGCCTCTTCCTGGATTGTTCTTTCCCCCGACAGCCCCATGGCTGGTTCCTTCACCCCCTTTTAATCTTGGCTGAATGTCCCCTGCTCACTGAGACCTTCCTTGACTACCCTATTTTTAAATGCAATACCCTCGTACCTTAGCATTTCCCTGCTTTATTTTTCTACTATGGCATATACCTTTCTAACATATAATTTACATATATATTTTATGTACTGTTTTCCTGCACTAAACGTAAGCTCTATGAGGGCAGGAATTTTTGTCTTTTTTGCTCACTGATTTATTACAAGAACCTAGAATAGTGTCTGAAACATAGAAGTTTCTTCGTAAATATTTGTTGAATAAATAATTTTTTGCCCCATAAAAACCCTGAAATATCATCAAACAAAACTGAATCAGTCAAAAGTAAATAGCCTCTATGATTTCTTTTTTATATTATAAGAAATGATTTGGATACAACTTTGTATCAAATTATTAATTATTAAATTTTAGGATTTAAAATATACAGTCTTAGGAAAGTGGCATTTACATTTATTTTTTTTTCCAGCCACTGCTTCATTACTCAGTGAATTAACTATATTTAAAAAAAAAAAAAAACTGCCTGAAACATTTGCTAGAGAATGTTAATTTAACGTACAATTTTAATTTCTATTTGTTTTCTTAACCTATGTTTCTTTGACCAATACACTTTCTAATTAAATGAGCATCTCCCAAAATATGTATAGCTTTAATATGTTTGATGAGAACTTTGCCTGGCAGCTTCTGTGCCTCAAGAATGTTGTAGGATAATTTGTCAGGTTATCTAGTCTACTTCCAAGTGTCTGAGGCAGTGAGATATCATTTCAGTCTAAAATCAGCCCAGCAATAAAGCCCATAAGGTTGTGGGCAACAAGAAATCTAAAGTAAGAAAGACAGGACACAGGATCCACGAATAAATGCTGAAAAATATATTGCAGTGAATGAAAATGGGATTATGTATGGAGACCACTGTCAACAAGAAATTTTGAGTACATCACAGTTTTATTGGATGTTTGGTTCTTTAATTAGACCTGCCTTCCATTTAGGATTTACATAGGGGTAACTATAAAATGTGATTTAGGAAGCTTTAAAAAAAACATCTATTGACTAAATAGAGAATCAAAGAACATTAAAACTGAAAAGGACCTCAGGAGTGATTGATTATAATCCCCCATAATATGTAGAACTCTTTTCTCAAAAGTCTCACAGGCCCTGTCATTTCATTTTTGAACAAAGCAATTTTTAAAAGCCTTTCTCACACTATACCAATATCTGTCTCCCCATATCATTCATACACTGCTTTAAACAAGTATAAACTCTTCAGATATTTAACATCAAAATTCTGACTTTCTAAATTAAGCATCTCTTTGTTTCTCAGATGCCATGCTTTTCTGAAATTTCTTCTGAATTAACCATTTTGTCAATGTCCTTCCTAAATTATTGTTCCCAAAGCCTAACACAATACTTTCAGTACGGTTGTCTGACCCACCCAGATTTGCATTGCTATATCTTGAAAGTCACATCACAAAGGTGACATCTACCAAGATTGTGCATACTTAAAAGCTTCGATTTTCTTTAATAGGACTGCTTGCTCAGCCAGTTCCTCCTAAGCAAAATGTATATAGATTTATACCTCTCTAATTGCTCCTTAGTTTTTTTAATTCTCTCCAGCCTTAGGTTATCTGCAAATCTGTGAAGTATACCTACCAAGTATACATTAAAGCTATTAATGGAAAATTGAATTTCAGGATAGGGTTAAATACAGAGACCTGCAAAAACCTAAAGTTGACATGAGTGCAAGAAATATTAATAATACATTTTGCATACAATGCTTAATTTTAAAGCCTATTCTAGCTTATTATCCAACATATATTATTCTCTTATTGAAAAAAATAATTTAAAGCACTATGTTGAATTTATATGTATTCACATTATATATTACTATTTACATATAAATGCTGCTACATTCTTCATAACTTCCAGTCTGGAAACTCTATCACTAAGGAAATGATATTAATTTGTCATGACTTATTCTTAGTGGACGCAAGATGCTCCTTATAATCACTGTTATCTTTACAAAGAATCTAGAAGTGAAATATTTGCTCAATAATGGTCCCTATATTATTTCCCACAAGTCATATTGATCCTTTTTAGAAAAAAAAATTAAAAAATAAACCATTTACACAATTTTCTGTAAAAATCACTGTTGAAAATATTTCAGTTCTACCACACACCTGATTTCTCAAAGTTTTCAAACAGCCCTTTCTGGATCATATCTGCAATTTGTTCAATGCATGGGAGTTTTCATATTTTGTTGATTATAGAACCCTCACAATAAAAATTCTTCAGTTGGATATATTCCTATAATGTATTTATCTTTCCTTATTTATAATTATATAAACACTCTAAAGGTGAAATAAGCAATATTTTTTTAAAAATTTATATTTTACTATATTTACTGCAAAATTTTTTTCTCGCTAAAAATCATGTCTTAATATTTTAAGTGAGAGCAAAGTCATTGAACATGTTTTATCATTTTCTGAAATCTTGACAACTCTTTATGATACATGGCCATGGGATTATGTTTACATATTCTCTGGATAAAACAAACAAATAAACCAAAACAACATTGCTCTCCTAAAAGCTAAAGTGTTTAAATGACTTGTCCTAATATGTCTTTCCATAGTTATTAAAAAACGTATCCATAGCAACATTTTATTTTCCAAGGTTCCTATGACTCCTGCCTCATCAAGTACTAATCTCTTGACTTAATTTATACCTTGATTTAGTGTTTATTTAGTCCTATTATGTACCTTGAGGTAGGCAGGTGTTTGAAGAATATTAATATAAGACAGATTGCACTTTGAAGGAAATTAGCTTTCTAATAAGACAAATCAGGTAAACAAATGGTAGAAAGTGATAATTACCATCAAAGAATGGCACAGATTAAGTTCTGTGTGAATTGATAGAAGAAAACATAATTCATTTTCACTTTCGTATTTCCAGAATTTAATCCAGTATAGCTGCTCGCCTCATTATCTGCTTGATTCCTATGATATAAAACTGGCTAAAAGGCAAATGAAAATTTCATTCAAGAATTATATTTGACTGAGTGGAAATTGCAAAAAGATTATCTGGAGCGTTGATGCCTCGTGTTACTATTACATTTTGTTTCTGCGTTAGTTTTGTAGTTTGTATTAGAAAAATGTAATCCTTATCCTTTGACCCAGCACAATGTAGAATAAGCCCATAAAAACTGTTTTTTAATACTAAATATTTACCCCCCTGTTTCAGCCATTGGTTCATATCAAAATATATGTCTTTCCTCCTTTTATTACATGTTTCTTTTACCTCATTTAATCTTCGTATGCAGTTATTAAATAAATTTTCATACATTAGTAATTTCTAGGTAAGCTTACTTAAAGGTTTTCTATCTTAAAACATTTCTGCAGCATGAAGCTGTATAAATACATATTGTTTAAGTAAGAAACTTTAAGTTTACTTCATTACCTATACTCTCTTTTTCAAAGTTTTTATTTATTTATTTATTTATTTATTTATTTATTTATTTATTTATTTTTAACTTGCACTCACGGTTTGCTTTCTAAATACTGTTCTCCAATAAAGGAACCAGGGATCCTTGGAAAAATAACTATTTTCAAGGCTGGAGCAGGGAAAGCTCTGTGTGCTCTTTTTCTTGGAGATTTTCTATACTTCCCAAATTTCTAATTTTGATATCTGCTATCATATTTTCTTAACTTCCACAGCTCTTTTTTGTTCTCTAAATATTGCATTTTCTATAGAATCCAATATTTCCTTCTTAACTCTAAATCTATAAGGATAGATTTTCAGTTGTTGTCACTGTTTTTTTCAATTTGTCTTTTATATATTTCTTTCCATGCATATATTGTTTCTTTTAAGTATAATAGCTTTTCCTTTTGATTGTTTTAGTCACTTTCAACATTAGAGACTTGCAGTAGTTGGTCAAGTATGAATGGTGGCTCATAATTAAAAGTTAGGAACTAAAAATCTAATTGGAAGCTCTGAGATACAGTCAGGCATAAGACGAGAGAAAAGTGTACTCCAGGTAAAAGGATAAACAGGTACGAAAGAACTAAAGCAGTATTGAACTTGGTACATGGGAAAAATAGGGTTAAAATGGTAAGAATATGGTATGGAAAGGAAGAGATGCAAGAGCTTAAGTTTTACCTTCCTGAAAGAAAGCCTTTGGATGCTGATGGTGTAGTCTAATAACCAAGAAATTAAGGTGTATAAATATGTATGGAAGTGTGCATACACAAATAGAAAAAAGACATAAAGGAGTTCACCACTGATGACAAAAAAAAAAAAAAGAAAAAAAAGAAAGCCTTTGGTTTAGTTCAGGGCTTAGGCCACAGGGCTCCATAATCTACACTTGGAAAATGAATGGTATCCAGTCAGTCCAGGCAACAGTCCAGGGGCAGCTGCTTCCTGCAAACCTGGAGAAGACAGCAATGGCCACCCTCTCTCTTCAGCATCTTTTATGAATCCTATTTTTATAAGTCATCTACAGCTTTGTCTTTCACTGAACCTCAGGATTTTCAGTTTGTTAAAAATCAACTTCTGAATTTCATTGGTAAAGAAAATGAGGCTCTGAGCCATAAACTTATGAGCATTTTTATCACTAAGAAGTTTCTATTGGCATTTACAATTACATTAAGAGAGTATAAACGTGCTGTTCCTAACATCATTTAAAGTTCCCAAAACCCTAGTGAAAAAGGACATAACACTTGACAATTGAAAAGGGATGTGTTTACCTAACTCCAGGAAATGTCATGGAGAGGGACCATGGAGGACACTTAGCCTAACTCAATGCGATGGAAGTATATTAGATTTTAAAAGGCAGAAGGAAGTCAATGAAATCCCAGAACACTTCCCCAAAAGGCATTTAGTATATGAAGACAGTAAATCCCACAGTGTTGGTGTGCCTTTTGTCCAAAGCCTTCAGAAATTTTCTTGAGAGATGTAGAATTATAAAAGTTAACAACAAGACCAACAAGACTATAATGGTTCCCAGAAAATGCCCCAGAAGGCAGCCCTTAAATTGTAAGGACCCGGTATTTTTAGGGTACAAGAGCATTCCACTCTGTTTATGGAGAGAGTGCAAGCTAAGTGACTCTTGGGGTTTTTATCTCTTCAAATACAAGCTATTGCTCCCATTTCTCACCGTAAGAAGAAAACATAAAACTCAAGTGGGAGAATAAAAATTATCTGTGCGATGGTTCCACTTTATCCTAAAAATCTTGCCAAAGAATATTTGATATTTTCTCCAACACTCACTAGTCATTTACAGACTTGCCTGGCATTTATACCAGGTCTTGCTGGGGCAACCTTATGAGCTATAGCTCTCATTCTTCTAAAGCCACTGTCAGAAAAGTTTCACTGTCATGCTGTTTGGGAGTTACTATAACAATGTGACACTTAGTCTTAAAGACTTTTAAATGTTAACTTAAAAATTAACTGGTTGTTCATTTCATGACACTAGCAATGCTGAATCATAAAAGAACATAACTCAAAATTGTCCTGAAGTTGGGACCTTCCATGATTCTGATTTCTGACTGCAAAAACATTATGTAGACTAGGTATGTGAGACTTGAAAAGACCATTTCATGTGATCTTCCTAAATTGAGCCAGTGGAATCCCTCCAATATTATGCCAGCTTACTGTTCAGGCTGATGTTTCCTCCACCCGGCCCAATCTGAGTCATTACCTCTCACTAGACCCTCTTTATTTTCCTTCCGTTCATTTACCACTATTTCTGTTAGCTTCTAATTATCTGTCTACTCTTACTAGACTGGGTGGGAACTTCAGGGACCTTGTCTCTCTCTGTTGTATTTATTGCTGTGTTTCTAGCACCTGGAATAATGTCTGGCAGAGCTCAATAAATATTTATTGAGTGAAATATTATACCATCCTGGATTCAAACTTTGATGACTCCCCAGAACCGAGCCCCATCAAAAAGAGTCTTTTCTCCTGTTTCAGTAATTCTTCTCTTGAATTCTGCTAGGAGACAGAGCAAATGTGGAAGAAATTACTGGAGCTAGCAATAATTCTGACAAATAGTCACCAATTCTGATGGTGTTGATACAATATATATAGGATTAGTTGCCAGCATTAAATCACAAATTTTCAGTGTGCCCATATAATAGAATAAGAAAGATCAATCCCATTGTTTCTACCTTTTCCCACTGGAAATTAAAAGAGAAGAAAGGAGCTGGGATTGGGTGGAATCATGAAGCCAATAAGGTAAGTGGAGAGCCATGATTTCTTTCGGCTTTACTTTCCCCACAAGAAAGTGCTGAAGGAAGTGTGAGGGTTGGCAGCCTTGCCCAGAGGAAGAGGTGGGCCTGATAGGGAGGCTCTAATGCAGGAGTAGCTCAGGGTATCCTGAGCAGCTACCTTCCTACTTAAAGTGTGGGAAAGCAGGAGGACTTTACCCTCTTTCTCTACTGCCCTGTTCCAGTTAGTCTCCTTCTGGCGTAACTGAAACCTTCTCTGCCCAGCATCTTCTCCTTTCCTAAGACCAATGGTCTTAGCCATCTTGCTTCCTGATGCCACACTTGCATGGATACAGAAACTTAGAGGTCCTCAGTGCCATCACTCAGATTGCAAACCAACAATTTGGGAGTGTCGCACACTTATTTCTACAATTTACTTCAAGCCTTGACATTGGGCATTTGCCAAAACTCAAGTGGTTCCTTCTCAGCTGGTTCCTGAGTCTCACTGCATCCCTTCCCCAGATTCTCTTATGGAAACTGAACAGAAGGAATATTATTTTAATGAAAAAAACATACTACTTTTGCTACCAAAATTTCCTAAAGCTTAAATTGTATTCAGATGGTGTATATCTGTGATTGTAAGCTTTTCAGTTCTCAGATACTTAGGAAGAGAAGTAATATCTGTGGCCTTTGTTACAAGGGAAGAGGAAACAGAGAAGAAATTAAGATAAGCTTAAATACGCTATTGCCAAGCTTAATAAAGGCAGTTTAAAAAAAAAACTGATTTTTTTTTTATATAAACTTGTCCCAGATGCCAACAGAGGCAAAAAGCTTTAGAAAGTTGGTAAACATGGGAAGTATTTTTCAGTTATTTCTCACTGATTATTATGCATTAACACATTATACAAAAAGCCCTGCAGAAACAATAAGAGAAAAAAATATTATCCTAGGTACCAGTATAAACTAGGTTGTCAACATGAGTGAGTGAAAATAAAATTGCTGAAAATATTTGTTTGTTCGGTTTCAGCCAATTGACAATGAAATAGAATGTATTAAAGTCTCAGTAGACAGTAACTGCAGCTCGTGAGAATATCAAATGGACTGGGAATAAGAGTGAGAAAGCAAGAAAGAGAGAGAGAGAAAAAAAGCACTCCTTGGATCACAGGGAGCCTAGAAACTTATGACAGTGCAGCATCCCGAAGTCACCACAGTTGGAGTGACATGGCTATTGGGTGACCTTGAAACAGATATGGTTTCATTACAAAGAACGCAAATTATGCAGATGCTGTAACAAAAGCCAAACCATAGAAATACAACCACATGAGAACTATAAGCTTGCCTTTTAAATTCTTAAGCCATTATCAGTAGTAGTATTTTCATCTACTGAATTCTACATGTCTAGATCCTGGTTTATTATTTTTATACAATCTCTGTATTGTGCCAAATGCTGTTATGATGTTGTCATGCTAGACACATTTCAAAAGAAAGTGCACCAAATTAGTTATAGATTTCCTGAATTCTAAGACTACTCTCCCAGTGATTTGCTTTGTAACCATTGGGAACATAGTGTTTCTGGTTTCATTTTCTCATCAGTAAAATCAAACTAATCATACTTGTTCTTAAATATTGTGGGATGTAGGGAAGAGATGTTGTATAACTCTTATGAGCTCTTTCAGGAATAATTATGGAAATTTAAGATATTAACATTTAAAATAAATAAGTATAAAACCAAATATTAGAAAAGATCTAGATTTATAATATATTCTGGTTCAACATAAATTAGACATGTTGGTAATAATAATTACTAATTATTTAGCAGATTGCTATGCCTTGCATATTACATATATTCTCAAATTTAGTCTGCATATTATCTTCATTTTAAAAAATTAAGGAAGACTTGGAGACAGAGAAGTTAAGTAAGTGGCAGACTTGGCGTTGAAACTCATGGCTAACTGACCCCCAAAAAAGCTACTCTAATGCTACCCCTTCTGGGGACAGACTGCCAAATTTTTCAAATGTGTTATTTCACATCTAAATTGGTGGATTTCAGTGTTATGATGCTATTCAGGAGAGTGCTCCCCCAGGAGAGTGAGTCAATCACTTCTTGGTAACTATACTGTCCTTCCATCCATTAGTTCATTCAACACATTTATTAAGCATTTCTTCCAAGTCAGGCTCTGAGCCCTGGGTTCGCATGGTGACTAAGACAGACTAGGACTCGGACTTGACAAAGCCTAAGTTCTAGTGCAGAGGCACACAATAAAGAATTAAGTAAATGAAAATTGCCAACCGCAATTCATGTTATGGAAGAAGGCAATAGAAATTTTAAACTAAGACTGGGAGAGGGCAATTTAAATTGGATGGTCAGGGAAAGGTTTTCTCTGTATGTGACATGTTTACAGCTGAATTTCAAAGACAAGAATGAGCAGCCACAGGAAGAATTGGGCCATAGAGACCAGCACAGTCAACACCTAGAAGATTTTGTTTTATACCAGGGACAGAGGGAGGTCACATGGCTGTAATATAGTAAGTGATAAAGTTGGAAGGATAGGTGGGGGGAGGTCACAGTAAGGAGTTTGAATCTAATTCAAAGAAAATGAGAGGGTTTTCTAATGGTGCATGGAGCAGGTTCCTACTACCAAGAAACAATTGGAGGAGTTTGAATGCTTGCATTGAAATATACAATGTGTAAAATTCAGGCATATTTGTGAAAATTCAAGCACCCTTAAAATAGCATATGCATACTAATGTTCTTTCTAAATACAAAGAGACTACTGATTTTTTTTTTGAGGACACAAGAAACATTGTTTTGAAAAATTGGTTGCAATTTCAAGACTTGAAAATACTACTGTAGTAAAAACTTTGTAAAGAAAAGAAAGAAAAGTATGTTAGGAAATGTTTTAAACATGGAGATACTTGAATGGAAACAGCATGGACAGGAAACTGTATCATATGTAGTTAATTCGAATTCTAATGGTAAATTTACTTCTTGACCTTGAACAAGGATCTTTACGTTTTTTAAATCTCAGTTTCTAATGTATAAGATAGAATCAGAGATAGCAGTTTTGTGCCAAGGGCATATTCATTATGGAAGACATATTATATGTGGAAATATTTTGAACTACTTGAGAAAAGCCCTCAACAAAGTTAAGACAGTAATAGTATGTAAAATAATCAAAGCCATGATCAAAAAAGTTCTATGTCCTTATATAACACAGTTCTTAGTAAAACTGACAGTCATTGTCAAAGCCATATTTTAAAAAAAGCAAAACTATCCAATTCTAATACTGCGTTGAATTCCATTTCTAAACTCAAAATATGCCCATTTTGTAGCACATATTCTACCTCATTGCTAATATATCTTTACACAGATATAATAGAACTAATGTATCGAAACATGGACTTCATTTATTTTCTGATTAATCTTGCTTTTTTTATTTATTGGGGTGAAAATTGTTAGTAAAATTACATAGATTTCAGGTGTACAACTCTGTATTACATCATCTATAAATCCCATTGTGTGTTCACCACCCAGAGTCAGTTCTCCTTCCATCACCATATATTTGATCCCCCTTACCCTCATCTCCCACCCCTCACCCCCCTTACCCTGTGGTAACCACTAAACTATTGTCTGTGTCTATGAGTTTTTGTTTCTCATTTGTTTGTCTTGTTCTTTTGTGGTTTTTGGTTTATATACAACATATCAGTGAAATCATATGGTTCTCTGCTTTTTCTGTCTGACTTATTTCGCTTAGCATTATACTCTCAAGATCCATCCATGTTGTCACAAATGTTCCTATATCATCTTTTCTTACCGCCAAATAGTATTCCATTGTGTATATATACCACAACTTCTTTATCCATTCATCTATCAAAGGACATTTTGGTTGTTTCCATGTCTTGGCCACCGTAAACAAAGCTGCAATGAACATTGGAGCACACGTGTCTTTATGTATAAATGTTTTCAGATTTTTTGGGTAGATACCCAGGAGAGGAATTGCTGGCTCATATGGTAATTCTATTCGTAATTTTTTGAGGAATCTCCACACTGCCTTCCATAATGGCTGCACCAGTCTGCATTCTCACCAACATTGTATGAGGGTTCCTTTTTCTCCACAGCCTCTCCAACACTTGTTACTATTAGTCTTGTTGAAGATAGCCATTCTGACTGGGGTGAGGTGATATCTCATTTTGGTTTTTGTTTGCATTTCTCTGATGATTAGTGATGTTGAGCATTTTTTCATATGTCCATTTGCCATTTGTATGTCCTCTTTGGAGAAATCTCTCTTCAGGTCGTCTGCCCATTTTTCAATTGACTTGGTTGTTTTTTTGTTGTTGAGTTTCATGAGTTCCTTGTATATTTTGGATATTAGCCCCTTATCGGAGGCACTGTTTGCAAAAATCTTCTCCCATTCAGTTGGTTGCCTCTTTATTTTGTTGATGGTTTCTTTTGCTGTGCAGAAACTTTTAAGTTTCATATAGTCCCATTCGTTTATTTTATATTTTACTTCCATTGCCTTTGGAGTCAAATTCATAAAATGCTCTTTGAACCCAAGGTCCATAAGTTTAGTACCTATGTTTTCTTCTATGCAGTTTATTGTGTCAGGTCTTTTGCTTAAGTCTTTGATCCACTTTGAATTAATTTTGGTATATGGTGACAGACAGCAGTCTAGTTTCATTCTTTTGCACGTGGCTTTCCAATTCTCCCAGCACCATTTATTGAAGAGGCTGTCTTTTCTCCATTGTATGTTTTTTGCTTCTTTGTCAAAAATTATCTGTCCATATTTATGTGGTTTTATTTCTGGGCTCTCAATTCTATTCCATTGGTCTATGTGTCTGTTTTTCTGCCAATACCATGCTGTTTTGATTATTGTTGCCCTGTAGTATAAGCCAAAGTCAGGAAGTGTGATACCTCCATTATTGTTCTTTTTTCTTAAGATTGCTTTGGCTATTCAGGGTCTTTTGTGGTTCCAAACAAATCTGACGATTTCTTGTTCTATTTCTTTAAAATATGCCATTGGGATTTTGATGGGGATTGCATTGAATCTGTATATTGCTTTGGGTAATATGGCGATTTTAACTATGTTGATTCTTCCAATCCATGACCATGGAATGTCTTTCCATTTCTTTGTGTCTTCTTCAATTTCTTTCAAAAATGTCTTATAGTTTTCAGCATATAGGTCTTCATATCCTTGGTTAACTTTATTCCTAGGTATTTTATTCTTTTTGCTGCAATAGCAAAAGGAATTGTTTTTTGTATTTCTTTTTCTGAGATTTCATTGTTAGTATCTAGGAAAGCAATGGACTTTTGTATGTTGATTTTGTAACTAGCAACTTTACTGTATTCATTGATTGTTTCTAATAGCTTTTTGGTAGAGTCTTTAGGGTTTTCTATATATAGCATCATGACATCTGCAAAGAGTGACAATTTGACTTCTTCATTCCCAATGTGGATGCCTTTTATTTCTTTCTCTTGCCTGATTGTTCTGGCAAGGACTTCCAACACTATGTTGAAAAGCAGAGGTGATAGGAGACAGCCCTGTCGTGTTCCTGAACGTAGGGCAAAGGGCTTCAGTTTTTCACCATTAATTATGAGATTAGCTGAGGGTTTGTCATACATGGCCTTTATTATGTTAAGGTATTTTCTTTCTATATCTATTTTATTAACTGTTTTAATCATAAATGGATGTTGTAACTTGTCAAATGCTTTTTCTGCATCAATTGATATAATCATATGATTTTTGTCCTTTATTTTGTTTATGTGATGTATTACATTGATGGATTTGCAGGTGTTGAACCATCCTTGTGCCCCGGGGATGAACCCCACTTGGTCGTGATGAATAATCTTTTTAATGCATTGTTGTATTTGATTTTCTAGAATTTTGTTTAGGATTTTTGCATCTGTATTCATCAGAGATATTGGTCTGTAGTTTTATTTTTTTGGGGTGTCCTTACCAGGTTTTGGTATCAGGGTAATGTTGGCCTCATAAAATGAGTTAGGGAGTACTGTCTCTTCTTCAATTGTTTTGGAAGAGTTGAGTAGGATTGGTATTAGATCCTCTTTGAAGGTTTGGTAGAATTCACTAGTGAAGCCATCTGGTCCCGGACTTTTGCTTTTGGGAAGGTTTTGGATGACTGATTCAATTTTGTTACTGGTGATCGGTCTGTTTAGATTTTCCAGTTCTTCATGGTTCAGCCTTGGAAGGCTATATGTTTCTAAGAACTTGTCCATTTCTTCTAGGTTATTGAATTTGGTGGCATATAGTCCTTCATAGTATTCTTGGATGATCCTTTGTATTTCTGTGGTGTCTGTGATAACTTCCCCTTTTTCATTTCTGATTTTGTTAGTGTCTTCTCTCTTTTTATCTTAGTGAGTCTAGCCAATGGTTTGTCAATTTTGTTAATCTTTTCAAAGAACCAGCTCTTTTTCACATTAATTTTTTCTATTGTCTTTTTGTTCTCTATTTCATTTAGTTCTGCTCTGCTTTTTGTTATTTCCTTTCTTCTTCTGACCTTGCATTTCACTTGTTCTTCTTTTTCTAGTGCTTTAAGGTGTAACATGAGGTTATATAATTGGGATTTTTCTTGTTTCCTGAGATAGGCCTATAATGATATAAATCTCCCATGCTTTCACTGCATCCAAAAAATTTTGGTAGGATGTGTTTTCATTGTCATTTGTTTCTATGTATCTTTTGATCTCTCCTCTAATTTCTTCTTTGACCCGGTCATTCTTTAAAAGTATGTTGTTTAATCTCCATGTATTTGTGTTTTTTCCTGCTTTCTTTTTGCAGTTGATATCCAATTTCAAAGTCTTGTGATCAGAAAATATGCTTGGTATTATTTCAATCTTCTTAAATTTGCTGAGGCTGATTTTATGTCCCAATATATGGTCTATCCTTGAGAATGTTCCATGTACACTAGAAAAAAATGTATAGTCTGATGTTTTAGGATGAAGTGCTCTATATATGTCAATTATGTCCATTTCATCTAATGTGTCATTTAGGGCTGCTATTTTGTTATTTATTTTCTGTTTGGATGATCTATCCATAGCTGTCAATGATGTATTTAAGTCCCCTAGTATAATTGTGTTTTGGTCAATTTCTCCCTTTAGTTCTGTTAGTAGTTGCTTGGTATATTTTGGTGCTCCCTGATTGGGGGCATAAATATTGATGACTATTATGTCTTCTTGTTGTATAGTCCCCTTTACCATTATGAAATGTCCATCTTTGTCTCTTGTTACTTTTTTCACCCTGAAGTCTGTTTCATCTGATATCATTATGGCTACACCTGATTTTCTCTGGATACCATTTGCTTGGAGTGTCAATTTCCACCCTTTCACTTTGAGTCTATGCTTGTCCTTGTAGCTGAGATGTGTCTCTTGGAGACAGCATATGGTTGGGTTTAGTTTTTTGATCCAATCTGCTACTCTGTGCCTTTTTATTGGTGAGTTCAGTCCATTTACATTTAGGGTGATTATTGATATGTGAGGATTTCCTGTCATTCTATCTTTAGTTTTCTGGTAAGGCTGTGTCTCCATTGTTTCTTTGCCTTTTTGTTGTTGTCTATTATTTCTGTGTGGTGGTATTCTATGATGTTTCCCTCTGTTTCTTCTTTTATTACAGTATATATTTCAGTTCTGGATTTTTTTTTTTTTTTTGAGTGGTTACCCTTAAGTTTATGTAAAAGAAAGTTTGATATTTAGAGTATTCCATTTTCTTCAGCATGTTTACTTTCTCAGTTCCCATATTCCGGTTCAGGCCTTTACTCTCTCCCTTTTTATGTGTTGGTTGCCACACATTGTCCCTGTTGATGGTGGTCGAATAGCCTCCTTTAGTATTTCTTGTAGTGCAGGTTGTGTATTAGAAAATTCCCTCAGCTTCTGTATGTCTGGAAAGGTCTTTATTCTTCCTTCATATCTAAAGGATATCTTTGCTGGATATATTATTCTTGGCTCATAATTTCTCTCTTTCAATAGTTTGAATATTTGGTTCCACTCCCTCCTGGCTTGTAGAGTTTCTGCTGAAAAATCTGATGATAATCTAATGGGCTTTCCTTTGTAGGTTACCGTCTTCTTTTCCCTGGCTGCCTTGAGGATTCTTTCTTTGTCATTGATTTTAGACAGCTTCAATACAATGTGCCTTGGAGAAGGCCTGTTGGGATTGAGGTAATTAGGTGTTCTATTTGCTTCTTGGATTCGAGGGTCCAGTTCTGTCTACAAATTTGGGAAGTTCTCATCGACAATTTGTTTGAATATATTCTCTGTTCCCTTCTCTCTTTCTTCTCCTTCTGGTATGCCCATTATTCTTATATTGCTCTTTCTGGTGGAATCAGAAAGTTCTTGTCAAGTTCTTTCATTTCTTTTAAGTGTCAAGTCTCTTTCTTTTTCTATCCGTATAATTTCCAGGTGTCTATCTTCAATGTCACTGATTCTTTCCTCCATCTGGTCAACTCTATTAACTAAGCTGGATATTTCATTCTTAATTTCTTCCATTCAGTTGTTAATCTCCAGAAATTCTATTTGGTTCTTTTTAAAATTTCAATCTCTTTTGTAAAATGCTCATGTTGTTCTTTGATTGTGTTTCTGAGTTCATTAAACTGCCTTTCTGTGTTTTCTTGCATCTCGTTGAGTTTTCTCAGAACTGCAATCTTGAATTCTCTGTCATTTAAGTCACATATTTCCATATCTTTAAGTTCCTTTTCTGGAGACTTTTCACTTTCTTTCTGAGCTATCTTGTTGCCTTGGTTATTCATGGCAATTACTGATTTATTATTTCTCTTCCTAGACATCTACAGGAGTGGCTTCTGCAACAGGTTGATAGGAAGAGGTCTTTCTTTTGTTTCCCAGTAGTTGTTGGTAGAATGTTTTATTCTCTCTCCGACTGCAGCCTTTTTTTCTCTCTCACACGGTAGTACTATGTTTTCTCTGCACTGTTCCAGCTTCTCACACAATGGCGGGATTCCCTGGGAGACGGGCTTCTCCTCTGTTAATAGTTCACCTGGGTCACAGGGTGCAGTGTCCGTGTGGATATGCGGAGAGCTTCTGAAGTTCCAAAGCTCTTCCTGCACCAGATTCAGAGCCCGTATGTTTCAGCAGTTCTCTTTACTCCTGCAGGGATCTGCCCAGATAGGTGGGACCAGTGGCGGGGTTGAGTTGTGAGAGGTGGCCCAGAGCAAAGGCAGCGACCACCACCACACCCAGTCCTGCTTCCACAGCTGGAACTAGTTCGGCTGCGAATCTGTGTCTGCGGACCACAGTTCTCAGAACAGCAAATATTCTGTTCTTTTGATCTGACATTGCTACTGTTCCACTTCTAGCACCGGGCAGGTGGGGGCGGGGCGAGCTCTGGGAGGGTAGGGAGGGGGCGGCTAGTCTCAGTGCCTAAGGCTTCCATTCTCTGCTCTGCAGTGAGAGCTTAAACCATCATTTTCAGCCTTCTTCCCTCAGTCTTTTCTCCGAGGTCTCTGCCATGAGTGTTGGGTTCAGCCATGTTATATGCTGTCCCCTCAGCCCTGTGGGCCATAAGCAGAGCCCTAGCAATCTGAGTTCTTCCCTCTCCTGTAGCTGTGGTAGTTCCAAAATGAAGGGAGCTCAGAGCACTGAGCTAGGTCTGTGTCCTGCACCTGCGTGGCTCCGTCTCCACACTTCTCCCTTCCCTCCTCCCCTGCTCGCGCGATTTGCCCATCTTTAGGTGAATTCAGTAGTGGGCCTCTTCATCTTGCCTGTCTGCTGTGCAGGGAGTCCTTTGTGGAGTTATAGTTGTTCGATTAGTTGTAAATTCCAGAGGAGATTTACAGAGGCTCATCTCACGCCACCATTTTGATGACCTCTGCTTTTTCTGATTAATCTTTGTTATGCTTGACACTAAATCACATCACTACAGTACCAGATCTGAATTGTGACCTTGGTTTATTTAGAGAAGTAAAAAGAACCAAATATATAGTTTTTCATAAAATCTAGGTAGAAGAAATGAACTATAACAAATATGGCATGCCAAGTCCCTTGAAATGCATATAAACTTTTAAAATATCTTTCTTATCAAGTAAAAGATCAACCAAAAATCAATGTTAAAAACATATTTTTCTCTCTCTTGATGAAATACCATAGTTGTTTGCCTTAAAGAATAACTGAGCTATCATCTCACCAAAACGTGTCACACCAGCATCACAATATTTTTATTAGGAAAAAAAAGTTGAGAACCCAAGAGAAATGGTGCTTGTTTTCACTGACACCAAAGGAAGAGAATACAGAGGGTGCCAAAACAATGGATATACATTTTAAGGAAGGAAAAACACTGTATTAAATTGTAATACTCAATATATACCAATAACAAAAGATGAATACAAGTCATGTGTATACATTTTTGGCACCCCTGGTATAGTTTGAGAAAATTAGCACAGTAACCATAAGCAGAAAACACCCCCAGGTAAAGGAATGAGAATTTATAAATATAAAACTTGTTATAAGAATGTATAAACAGAATTGGCTATTATCATTGACATTATTAATTAAAGCACATTATCACAAAAGCCTTAATATTTCAAACATCTACTTAGCTTGTGTGTTTGAAGCACATTCATTGTTTTATGTCGTACTTGAAGTACTGAAGAAGTGAAGGAAATGTTTAAAATTCAAAGCCAAGCTATCAAACTTTTGAAAAGCAATGTCTAGTACCCATTGGTCAGATCTACACATTAGAAAGAAATTTAAGGATAAATACATCCATAAGTAGGGATTTTTATGTGTGTCCCACAGAATTTTATTCACTCAAAGGAGTGTTTTATCACACTAGATTGTTGAAGTTTTGTTCTTGTAGGGAAGAGAGAGGTTTTCTTCCTAACAAATTAATTAAAATAATTTTGGAAACCAAAGTATGTCAGCCAATTTTTGGACCTATTGCAGGGCTGAGTAAAAACAATGAGTAATTTTTTTTGTTATTTTTTCTGAAAGAAAAATGGTAGTAATTCAATATGATAGAATGATCACAAGTTTTAAATCAGGTTGACCTGCGGTCAAACTATATATTTGCCTTTACTTGCTTTGCAACTCGCCTGAATACATTATTCAGTTTCCTTGAACATTATGCATGAAATCAGAATAACATCTACCTCACAGACTCTTGTGAGGATACAATGAGAAATTGTCTAAACTGCTAGTTCCCTTTCTTCACTCATCCTTTTCTTCCATGGCTCCTCTAAAGTTTATAAATCTAAAGATATATCTGTATGTTTTATAAAGATAAAGTATAAATACACCTGTGATAACAAAGGACTTTCACAAACTGGTGGATACAAGGTAAAGACTATAGAAGTAGACGTTTTTAGAGCAGAACTTCAGAGAGCTTCCACTAATATTAAACATATGCTTGGTTTTTAGAAATCACTACTTAAAAAGGCTGCCCAGGATCCTTTGATCAACAATATTTATGAGAAAGTTCATCCTTACAAGGTGTTGAAAAATACACTTCCTTTTAACTTGTGTTCACCTTTTTCCTGCCTTCTGGGGGGCATTCAGATTTTTAAAGACTACTAGAAGCCCATATTAAGATTTTCAGCAGCCTAAAATACTCATGTTCTACCTACCTTTTATCAAACAGCATAATTTCTACCACTTTCTTCATTCGGAGCACACTTTAATGGGTATTCTTCAATATGTCAAATAAATGTTATTGTTATGAACATTTATTGCATACGTATTATATGTTAAGCACTGACCTAGGTACTTGAGATACATATACTTTGAAGGCACTATTGCATTCAAATTTTATATTTGGTCATTAAAAAAAAAATTAGCTAGCACCTACAATGAGGATCAACAATAGCATAGTGATTAAAGGCTTGGTCTCCAGAGCCAGACTTTCTGGATTAAATGCAGACTCTGCTATTCACTAGTTCTGTGACTTGGGGAAAAATGGCTTAGCCTGTCAAGGCCCCAGTTTCTTCAGTTGTGAATGGGACTGTAAGATTTGCCTTAAATAATATCGTTTTATATGCAAAATCACTTAGAAAAGTGTCTGGCACACGGTAATCATCAGATGAGGGTTAGTAGTTGTCATTATTAGTACTATGGATGCCAGATACCCTCACAGAGGAAATGCACAACTGAGCAAGAAATAATATAACTAACATTGATTTAAGTGCTATTAAAAAAATAGCGTAGATGGGGACAGGGAGTGCTGAGGTGCAAGGTTTGGGGGCATGGAGGTTAGACTTGCCGGTCCAGCAAGGCTCCTATACGAAGGTTACATTTGAACAAACCTGAATGAAGGAATGAGTGAGCCGAATAAGTGCCTAGTAGGACAGTGAGGCAGGAAGAGGGAATAACTAGCAGAAAAGGACCCGAGGTTAAATGAGCTTGGAGGACTTAGGACAATTTGGGGAGAACAAGCTGTCCAGTGTCGCTGGAGAAGGCTAAGCAAGGTTGGTGGCTGAGTCAGAATTAGGCAGGCACCAGGTGATATAAGGCTTTGTAGGCCAAGGCAAGAAAGGCAAAGAAAAGGCACCTTCAGGAAGTGACAGCTAATCCCAGTGTTCTCTGACTCTAAACCCCATAACCCTTAATCACTTTGCTGTCCTTGTTATGAACAACGTATATTATTCATTTTATTTTTTTATTAGTTGTTTTGGGGTGACATTGGTTGGTTAGTAAAATTATATAGGTTTCAAGTATACAATTCTATAATACATCATCTATACAGAGGGTGCCAAAAAAATGTATACACAATTTAAGAAAGGAAAAAAACTATTAAAATTGTAATGCTTAATACATACCAATAGCAAAAGATGAATGCAAGTCACATTTGACTTCGGCAGCTACAAGAGGTACTCAAAGTGGTTATCATCAGCATCCAGACACTTCTGATTATGGTGAACTAAACTGCTTGAGCAACGTTGACCAAAGTCCAATTGTACACATTATTTTGGCACCCCCAGTATGTTGTATGTTATGTTCACCACCCAGAGACAGTTCTCCTTCTGTCACCATATATTTGACCCCTTTACCCTCATTTAAAAATTCCATCCGAGTTTTTGGAAGTCACAACATACTGATGGCTTATGTTGTACTTCCTGTCAACTGAAATGTTTAGGTGTGTTTTTTTATGGAAACTCATAATTTGGTTATAGGCTCTCCTGTTTTTATAGCTTGTTTTTAGAGAGGTTTACATTTAATCTTATTATTTTTGAAAGAAAATTTAGAGAACTTTATATGAATATTTTATTGAGTGAGAAACAAACTGCAAACAGAGAGACTTCAAACTCACAACTCATAAGAAGCTCAGAAGCATAATGTTACAGGATAGTTTATAAAATGAAAATGAAGGCGTGTTTAATCTTTACAGTGATTAGTTATTATAATGGGGGTTAGCAGACAGCATCAGATTACTTAAAATTGATTATCTTATATCATTTAGGAAGATAACTGAAAATTCATTTATGATTATCAAAGGGATTTACAAGAAGTATCTAAATTAACTTTCACTTATGTTCACTTTTGTCTCTGTGGCTTAACTGGTTTTGTCCATTTAGGAGATTTCCAAGCCTGTGTCCCCATTTTATTTTATTTTAACATATTTCATCTTGTTTTTTTCAATCTCCTTATTTATTGGCTGTTCCTCTCAGCTGTGTTTGTTCTCATAAACTTGTCTTCTACATCTTCATGCAAAATCCTAATAAAAATGGTGGACTAGAAAAGAGGACAAAATAGTTTGTCCTGACTGATTTAAATGCCTGTAGGTTGTCATGAGTTTATTAAATTATCTTCGAGGTAATTTAACCCAAATTATGAAAACACTTTTATTCTTAAAAATCTCATCCACAACTTTATTGAGGAAGATTTGTCTAAAATTTAACAACATTCTCATGAACTCCTAGGTTAGTACATTGTTTTTTTAATAAAGGAAAGTTAGTTTATTTGGCATCACATGTTTATCAAACATAGAAAATCTACTAGTGTTTACTATATAATTTCTAAGATGTTAAAACAATATTCTTAATCATCTGTCCTGAATGACATGCTTACTCAACTATAGATAGTAGTTATTATCTGTTTGAAAAATGAGCCTGCATTTTTGTCTAACATCTTATGGGACCAATACTAATCCATATAAATTTTGGAAATATTACTGATGATGATTCTGTGATTGTTTTCTATTGGGTATATGCGTAATATGTTTGGATCTAAGAGATGAACTCTATTACACTAGTAAGGTTTGGTATTACTATCTTTCAATCTGTCTTAAACTAAAAAAATTCCCTTTTACTCATTTTGTTCTACCATTCCTATGTTGAATTACTGCTATTAATGAAGAATGTAGAAGCAAAATAAATAAATGAAAAGGAACTGGAAATGTACTCAGTTACAGTTCTCATTCATCATGACATCTTCTGCCAAAAATTGAGCCTAGTCCTTCTTTGTTCTCTTTGCTGCAAACTTGATTATAAAAATCTTTTTTTCTCCTTTAGTTTTTATCCCAATTCTCATTACATTTTGAATTTTAGCCCACTTGACGCTATTCTTAGAAGTTTAAATCTTTTTTTTCTTCTACCCTTAAACATCCTTATTTTTTTTACTACACATATGTTTTAAATATAGACTTAGCATGTATTATCCTAAACTGTTATATTGCTTTCTTTAGGTATTCTCCCCATTTTCTTCTTTAATGACAGAGTTTTTCTCTGTATTTTAAGAATAAATGTTTTTAGAATTTCTTATTCCTCTTGAGTAACCTTCTTTTATATGGTTATTGGCCTCATATTAATGCTTAAGTTTTCTCTGAGTATTTAAAAATATGCTTTTCAGTGTTTATGGAGTAAATTATATGACGTTTGGGATTTACTTCAAAGTACTCTGGGACCAGATGAGGGGGCTCAGATGGTAGAATAAAATAAGATTGAACACCCATTAATAATTTTTGAAGGCAAATAGTGAGTAAATACTGGCTTGTTGCACTATTTTTTCTGCTTACACATATGTTTGAAAATTATCATAATGAAAAATTGAAAACAAACCAAAGAAATTATAAATTAATACCAGCTTTCTAGAGAACACTAACAAAAGCCCTAACAATGTATACATTTAAACCACCAATTTCATGTCTAGAAATCATGAACATGAATCAAATTTTTCTTATATGGTATTTATCATATTATTTTTATAATAGTGAAAAATGTGAATAATATTATATATTATACATATATAATATATCTTATATCCTAACATAGGAGACTAAATAAAACTTGTACTTATGATTGAATTATATTGAATCATAAAATAACATCATTAGGAAAGTCATCAAAAAAATTGATAGACTTAGATAAGTGTGTGCAAATTTTAAAATCTATATACGATTTTATATTTGTTTTATATATCTATTCTGTACCATAGCCTCACCTGTCTCTTAGATTTCTAAATATTATATATTGTATTGACATGTGCTGCTGATCCCCTTCTCTTAAACTTGTTTCTTTCTACTGAACATATGGTACCATTCCATTTTCTCAAAATGGTTTTAAATTATGACTGATCACTTATATAAAAGTAAATATTCAGTCATAAAGACAAAATAAACAAGCTTATCTTTCCTAAATACAAAGCAGACCTGTACCAAAAATAATACTGGCCCAACATCCCTAGTGTTGAAAATATTAATCTCGTACCTTTATTGTTAGCAACTGTATTTGAGTTCCACGGGAAAAAAAAAAAAAAAAGACTTATCACTTATTAAATGAATGTGGTATAGCAATAGTACATTATAACAAAATAATCTTGTTCCCACAAAGCAATATTTTCAAGGAAATGTGGCCATTAAGTTCTTTGTAGGCTTGTTTTACTATATCCTTGAAGTATTAGTGGATAGATGAGCTTAAACATATGAAGGAAAATATACCATGAAGAACAGTTTTGCTTATTTTGGATTATACAAATTTATTTTTATGTATCAGATTTAGTTTGATCAAATTTACCATTTATTATAAGTATCTTTCAGTATTAAGAAATATGCTTAAAAGATGTTACACTTTAACATTGTGACACTGATTTCAAATCTTTGAAATAAACAGTGAAAAAATAAATAATGAAATATTAAATATGTTAAGTTCACATTAGTTGAAGAAAATTTTCTATGGCCTGTTACTACCAAGAAAATAAATTACATATCATGTTACATTAAACAGGGGTAAATATATAGAAACCTAACCTACTCAGCTACTATCCTTTCAGAAATTAATATAAAAACAAGAAATATTATTAAGCCAGGCAGTCAAATCCTGGAGAGTTTAAAAGAACTGTATGAATTTGAAACTGTTCCATAAAAATTTGCCAGAGTATAAACTTCCCTGACTTGACTTTGCATGATTGACATTCTTTAAGAGAAAAATGAGCACTCTGGTGAAATCTGTCTAATGGATGTCCTTTTATTTATTTCCATTGTTTCATTTTCACTTCCTATCTCTCAAATGCTCTTGACTTGAAAGGTTTATTCTATTCTGGAGGCCGAGTGGTCTCCTTTAGACAAGAAAGACCTGGGGAAGAAATAAAGTTAGGGTTGCACTGAGTGAACTTTCCAGTCACTTTAGATATTTGTCAAAAGTAGTATGACATTTGACAAGGAAATTGGCAGTAGCATTGACTTGATTATCTTAACATGTCGACAGCACACAAAAGCTCAAAATCTGCCTTTTAATAAGTAGATGGTACCCCCAGGCTGAAAAATAATGAGAGTGCTCTTTTGGGACATCTTCTCTTTATTTAACCTGCCATTTTGCACTGCATGTGTTAGATGTAGACACTACAGTTGTCTGGTTTGAAAATATGGCTCTTATGAATCATTATCTGTCTGCATAACAGGTGAGGTAGCTTTTGTGGAAAGTAAGCAGTGGATGGATAAGGGTTTCTGACTGAAACCATAGAATTTCAGGAAAATTCAATACCAAATTACAAACATACGCCACTGTTTCCTTAATTTATATCTGAACCAATTGATAACTATTCATTTGGTGATCTAGATTATAGCATTCTATTGAAGTATTTGTCAAATAAATATTCTATTTTATCTATTGGCATAAAAATATATTTAAATGTGTTTTACAAGTAGGATTATTATATGACTTTTGCAATTTAGTACATTAAGTACATGAGGAGATACTAAAAAATATAAAGCATACCTAGTTGCAAACTGCACAAGAAGTACATAATGCAGGTCCTTCTATAACTCATCCAGTCTAAGATTCTGTCTATACCTATAGACATATGTATGTCAATGTCTATCTGAGATTAAAAATACTTTATTTACTTATTTTTGTTCAATTAATTGTTTCTGAAATTAAAAGACAGTAAGAAACAAGTGAAACTGAAGGAACTGTAAAACATATAAATATTTCCTTTAAGAAATGTTATTTCATAAAAAGATTCCTTAGAATTACAACAACAGCAATAAGTATCATGAAGATCTTTAAGAAATGAATCATTATGTTTAAAAACATAAACTATCACAGGTAATAAAATTTCACAGAGGTCGTGCACACACACACACACACACACACACACACACACAGGAATACAAGCAAAACTGGGGAAATCTGAACAAGATTGGCAGATTTCATCAATACTACCTTATATCCTGATTGTAAATATTATACTATAGTTTTGCCATATGTCACCATTGAGGGAAAACTGGGCAAAGTGTACAAGAAAGGGATCTATCTGTATCATTTCTTATAACTGCATGTGAGTCTATAATTATCTGTAAAAATTTCAATTTAAAAAAATCTACATTTTTAGTGGACATAAGTTTAAATTTTTAGTTTGCAAAATGTGGTCAATCTTTTCTCACCGCTGATATATAAGCAAACAAACCTGTTTTGTTAAAATTAAAAGGACAAATGTTTAGCTGCAAGACTAATTTGAGGATGAATCAATCTCTAACAAAATCAATAGGCAAATGCTAATGAGTAATAAAATTATTCTCTGAAAATTATAATTCATATGCAGAAAAGAAAAAATTAAATAATAATTACTACTATGAATCCTAGCATTCACCCATCCTCTTTCTTCATTGGTATCACAGAATTGAGCCTATGTTTTCTTAACAAGATTCTTAAGACTTAGTTTCACTATGAGGAGTTATGTATAGCATCAGGTTAACATGATGCTTCACACAATCATACCCCTGATCTTTCCCTTTTTAGGACTGATGGTATAATTTTAAAGCACTATATTAGAGTTAGCTAACGTTGGTGACATACCCAGTAAGGTTTCTTTCTGGCTCATCTCAGAGCTCAATATAGTGGTAAGAGCTTTTGCTCCACACAGCCAGTCAAGGAACCAGGCTTTTTTCTTCCGTTGATTTCTCTTTTTTCTAGGGCATCACGTCCTCTACCAGATTCCCACATCTGGCTGGGCGAGGAGAAGAATGTAAGGAACAGTGGAAAGGGAGAGGGGAAGATTTGGGAGGTCCAGTGGGGTTAGGAGACAAACCTAGAGATGGTGTACATTGCTTCCAACCATGTTAAAATGGCAAGAATTCAGTAGCACGGACTTGCCAACAAAGGTTACACAATATAGTTTAGCTCTGTGCCTCAGAGGAAGAGGAACCAGACTTTGTGGGGAGAGGAAACAAATGGCAGTCCCATCTGCCTTTTTTATTGGTTAAACATGTATTCTCAACTGGTCCTTAATTGAATTATATATATCTGCAAATTAAACAATTACTCTAGAAATTCAGATAGAATACTTTGATTAATATTTGTTGCCAAAATGACAGTGCTGCATGACTTGTAAATAGGTCCTACTAACCTGTATTAGCTTTGCTGATTCTGTGACTTATTACAAGAGCCTGTGGACACATAAACTGCCTTTATGTATGCTACCTGACACGTGATGGTGATTTGTGTTTTTTTTTCTCATGTAGTCAAACAACCCTTTTACACGTTCCATAAAAGCACACTTACCTATGTTGCTAAGTTCAATACTTTATTGTGAATTTCTCTAGCTCATCAATGTGGTTCCACAGAACTAGGCACTCTTTTCACAACAAATTTTAAAATAAAATAAACTCATTTACTAGGTGTGTATTACCAAAGATATCACAAAAATAGTACCCGTTGACCAGGCCCCCAATTGCCCAGCTGTCCTCAGACCTGACAATTCTCCCTGATCCAGGCATGTTGCCTCTCAAGATGGGTGTGGCTAACAATGGATGTAATATTGATGACTCCTGCAGGGCCATCATTCACTTGATATTTTCCTTATTGTTCCTGACAGGGAGTGTCAAAGGAGCAAACTTAGGTCTCAGCAATAAGATAGATTGAAAACTATCTGTAGCAGCTTCAGTCTATGACTAGGTCACAGAATTCTTAGAGCACCTCTCTTAATTTCACATTTTCAGAGCAGGGCCATCTTCTTTACAGTGCATTTTCTCCAGTGTTGGAATATTCGACATGTCGATGGCAATAGAGCAGAGGGATTAAACACATGGATTGTAGAGCCAAACCGCCAGGAATCAGATGATGGTTTTGTCACTTATTAGCTATGTGACTTGGGCAAGTTACTTAATGTCTGTGTGTCTCAGTTACCTCATATGAAATATGGAAATACATTAATAACTAATCCATAGAGTTGTTATGAGGTTTAAATGAGTTACTTGCTGTGAATATGTTAAATATGTGTTTGTTATATAATTCTTGTTTTCTTCTCTTTGATTTACTTCATCTTAAAACTGAAGCTGGAGATAGATTATATAACTAATATTCACTCAACTACTTAATTTACTTTAGGAGAGTATCATTCTGACTGGACTCTGTTGACAAGTATAGTTTCCTTGTAACTCATTTGAAATGATACATATTTGCTGCCTAACTCTGAATATTTTTTTTGTAATGGGATAAAAACATTTTTTTAAAGATTTTTATTCAAAATTTAATATCAGACAAAGACCTATATTAAGATATTTATAGGATTTCCAGGAAGAACTGTGAAAGCACACCAAACAAAAAACAAAACAAACAATAAACCCAGAAAAAAATATATAGAGAAAATTTTGATCACAATATCCAAAAACTGAAAACAACCCCAACACCAGTGATAGCACTTAGAGAATGGAAAAGCAAATAAATAACAGAATACTACTCAATTAAAAGAAATAAATTATAGATAGGTATAGATATGGATGTAGATGTAGACGTAGACATAGACATAGACATAGACATAGACATAGACATAGACATAGACATAGACATAGACATAGACATAGATATAATGCAGTATTGTGGGTGAACCTCAAAAGCATTAAACTAAGTAAAAGAATCCCAGACTCCAAGATTATATACAGTGTCTTTCCATTTATAATATATTTTTAGGAAAAGTAAAGCCATAATGACAAATGATTAGTTTCCAAGGACTAGAGGTGGGAAGAGAGGATAGATTACAAGAGGGTGAGGGAATTTTTGAGGGTGATGAATATTTTCTATAGCTTGATTGTGGTCATGATTACATGATTATAGTCACTTTTCAAAACTCATCAAACTGTACAATTAAAAAGGGTGAATTTAAAAAATAAATTTAAAAAAATGAATTTTATTTTATATAAATTATACATTAATAAACCTGACTTTGAAAAATGTCACACTTGCTTTCCACTTTCTATCTCAAATTTAAAAATTCAGAAGCATATTTAAGAAATATGTGCAAAAAATATCTTTCCTTCTCAGGCACTGTGTGGTCTACAGAGCAGCAGCAGCAGCCTGGCTGGCAGATTTTTAGAAACATTCTTGCATGCCCCTGCCTTCCTCCTCCCCCTGTAAACTTCTGAGTTAGAATATCTAGGGGTGGCACCTAGGAATCTGTCTTCTAACAGGCTCTTTAGTTCATGCCAAAGTTTTAAAAGCACTGATGGTTGATAAGAAAATGAAAGAAGAATGGTCATTATTCCAGCAATAAATGTATACTTAGGTATATTTAAATCTGGTATCTGTATTTTCCCACATTTTTATACACACATTAACTTTTTTGTTCTCACACTGTTGCAGTACACTGTGGGATTATTAACTACCTCTTGAACAACTTAAGTGGAAACTGCACCCAGTCAACACATGTTATTTAATAACACTGGTAGAGGGCAATAAAAACTAAATTCCCCACTTGTTTGACAAAGGGTTTGGAACACTGTCTTTTTCTAATCTCAGATGAAAGCTGTATCCAAATTTTAAAAATATTAAAGTGTTAAAAATTAATTGGTTTTAGAAGTACATGTCTCTCTTAAAATCCTCTTATCTAGAATAAGCAGAAATAATTATCAGCTCTGAAGAAAAGGCAAAAGTAAAACAAGTAGATGATGCACTATGTTGGGAATAAAAGGCACAAACCTAAAATCTTCCCTTTCATTCTTCTGGAGCCAGACTTCCTCCGAACATTGATGTAACTTTTGCTTGTGTCTACTGAGTGGTCCATTTTTCTCCTCAGACAGAGAATAGAGCAGCAGCCTTTTGGCCAAGGTCGTTGCCCTGTTCCCAGCATTGTTGGTGAATTTTGGAGGCAGTCCAAACTAACTCTAGGAACAGTTAAAATGTGTTTGGAATATAAATGTATAGGCCATCTATGAATTGTCTTCTGGAAATTAGCATTTACTGTGTTTCATTATGCCAACTGACAACAGACTGGCATTCGCAGAAATGAACTCATTCACTTATAAGATCCTTTCTTTATTCAGATACCTTGGTGAATTACAAAGGTATGAGACTGAGAATCAGACTAAAATAGATTTGAACTATTTCTTTCTGATTTGGGACAATGTACTTACCTGCCTCCAGGTTCGGTTTCCACATCTATAGAACAGGAATTATTATGACCTTGCACCAATGATCGTTGTGAAACTTAACAAAGGTAATAGAATATCTAAGCTGGTGTTGATTTTTTTAAAAATAATTTAACAAACATATGAAGAATGTCATCTGTGTCAGGAACGGTATTGCCTAGACAGAGGAAGGCACACAACTGGATAAACACATTCTCTTCCCCCAGGCAAGTTCCATGGTTATGCTGAAGGAATGGTATTGGCCCTGTAGGAATTTTTAAAACTGTGTAGGGTGTTACTAACTGTTAAAATGCTGGGGAGTGCTTCTGACACTGCACACCCACGGGTTTTAAAACTTATGTATAACATACATGATACAGCCTGAGCAACAACAACAAAATTCTCACCCCAAATGCCAATTCTCTCTCCCCAATAGAGAAACAGTCTAGAAGAGGAGGCTGACTAATGAATCCACTATTTTAGTACAAAGAAAGTAAATGCTATAGTAGATAGATGCCATGAAAACGTCTTCATCACCACCAATATCGTAATAAAGTGACAGCCATTTTCAAAGTACCTTACAACATCATTTCAGTTCATCCTCAAATCATCAGAGAGGGTATCACATATCAGTGCTTCTCAAACTTCAATGTGTGTAAAAATCAAGTGGGGATCTTTTTTAAATGAAGATTCTGATTCAGTAAGTTTGGAGTGGAGCCTTTGGGACAATTCATCGGCAGACCACACTGATTAGTAATTAGTATAATTATAGCAGACATTGTTGGTGCTCTACCCAAAGCCCCAGAGACACCGGTTACATTGTTCTGCTTCTCCTCTCTCCCACCCTCACCCCACCTCTACCCCTACCCAAGATTTACTTATAACACTGGTACCGGCCGCTCCCTTGGGGAGACATTCTAAGGCTACTGGAGCTGCTTTGCCCAAACTCATATCAAGTTGGAAGTACCTGGAAGTTTAGATCTTCTTGGAGTGGACTTCAGTGAATGACTGATCGGTGTAAGTATAAAAGCCCAAATTATTTTTCATGTCAAGACAGTCTCTGAGGTATCACTTCTTAGCCAGAGTCCTCCTACAGGACTGAGCTGAAGCTGCCCTCTTCTAAATTTTGCCTAAAATCACACCCTTACTTGACTTTCCCTTTCCCTGTCCCACTTCCATTACTGCCGTCACACTTTCTCCAGTGAACACTTCTTCATAAATCATTGTCTCAGTTTCTACTTCTGGAGAACCCAACCCTAAGAGATCCTCTCAGTTCCTCTCTTTTCCTCTACCCACACATCCTTTCGGCTCCCCCTCCAAATTATATTCCAAGTTCACCTTCATTTGAGTAGTCCAGCTTTATAGTAAGCTGAACTTTGACATATATTTCAGAAATAATATAGAAAGAGTTGTGCCCTTTTTAGCTACAACCTCAAATGTTAAATCCTTAAACTGAAAAACTCATGATAGTTTCAGACTAGTGAAGTTTAGCAACATCACATCGTCTGTAACAAAATTTTGCTTGCCATCAACGTATTATGGAAAAAAATTTTGCCACGTTGAAAATGAACTTTTTAAAACTAGTTTTTATTTTATGGGAAAAGGTATACATAGTAATACATAGCTCAATATGGAAATGTGTGAAATGAGAAGTTAACAGAAATTTTTAAGAAGAGACTTAAAGAGGAAAGACTCAGAAGAGGGGATAGATGAATTTGTGAAAATAAGGAGACAGCAAGCAAATTTTTAGGCATATATGAGTAGGTTAAGAATTGTTCTCCCCATACCTGTTAGTCTTGCAGATTACTGGTGAAAAGACAAAAGGATACAGATCAGGGTTACTGTCAGAAAAGATTTCATGATATTTGAATAGAGAAAGATTGTTTAAGCTAATATTAAATGATTTAACCATCAGAAAGCAAATGAGAAACCGATGATTACTAGTTGGCCTTCCTCTCTGATAAAAGGTCAAGTTATAGTACTGAAAGACCATCTGACTTGGACTATGATATGAGATGTTTTCATTTTATTCATAATTTATTCATGTGTTAATTTTTTAGTGGTGTAAAGATGGGAAAATTTTAAAACACTTGAAGTATATGTTTCATATTATAAAATGCAAATTTCAGTAAAATTCACTTTCTCAAAGAGTTGTAATCATTTAGAAGGCCAGATGTGAAGCATCTCATCTAGGCTATGAAGGTGACGTAACAGAAAGTTAGTCTAGATGTGTGAGCATTTCTCTAGTATTTTCTGTGTTATACTCTGAGCTCTATACAGGCATTTTGGGTAGTATTTAATTTTACAATCATTTTCTTCTCTTTTTAGACTCATGTATAATTTAATATAATTTTAGAGACCTTATTATATTGTTGTGTTGTCCTTTCTGCTCCACTTTTTAAATGTTACGCCTTTCCTATTTGAATACAGAGTATTCAAAAAAGTTGATTAGCCTTCTGATTGACATTATCTCTACATCTTATTTTAACTAGATCTGAAAAAATGAACAATTCTCATAAAGTATGAATGTTAAGTACAGGTAGACTCATTTTAGTGGAAGAAACTTAGATATGGAATTCATTTACTCATCACCTCGTTTCCATGGCTACATCTCAAGCACATCACCACTCCTACAGTAGCATGTATTCCCATTGATTTAATCCCTTTCCAGATCAGGCACATTGGATCCTGAGGTAGCACAAAGCCTGCAGCACATACTTTCAGTAAATTACAGCCTTTTACTTATTGTCTCAGGACTATATCACTGCATAGATTTTTGAAGACTTGAGAGTCCTCGCATTTAGTTTAAGTGCAAGCTTTATGGGTACTATGCTATTCCCTTCTAGAATATAATCTCCAACAGGGCCTGGATATTTGTCAGTTTTGTTCACTGGTGCCTGTACCTGGAACACTCCCTTAGCACTTCGTAGAATACACAGACACATATACACATCTATGAAAAGAGAGAGAGTGTGTGTAAATAAATCACATATAACTGGCAGATCTGTTATTCCAAAGCAAGAATGTGGGTGGTTAACTTTGTGCTTTTATTTGTTTGTTTGTTTGTTTGTTGCTACCTATCTGACTCAGCTTGTATCTTCATACTCTGTCTCACTAGGCCCCTGTTGTACAATTCTTTTAAAGTTCTTTGAGTGAGTTTGGAATTTTGAGGGACCTTTCCTTAGTTCCTTTCCATGTGAAACAAGAGAAAGAAAACTAGTGCTGATTGAGTGTCCATTGTGTGCCAGACACTGTGTTAGATGCATTAGCATACGTGATCAGATTAAACCAAGTTGGGCTACTGCAACCAGACTGTATCCTCCCTTTATCTCCATAACAAAGTTGTCAGCAGTTTTGTTTGTCAGCTGCAAACAGAATTCCCCCAGGGTAGCCGTGACTCTATGTAAGGATCAAGCCTCATTTGAAAGAGCAAGACATCTGGGATTCCCAGATGCTGCTTAAGAATGCAGAGACTATCCTTTAATATCGCTGCTGCTGGTCTCTGTGATTCCTCTGAAGTAGACCAGTTCCCCTTCATGTGATTTTTAAGACAGGCGTGCTCACTGTTTAGTGTACCTCTGGTATGCTAAACAGGACATTATAGACCTCCTCATGAACAAAGCATGTTCCTTTGGGAGTTTTGCAACATTGCTGTAGTCCTAGACCAAGGCAGATGGTTAGAGTTCCACGTATAGAAAAATAGTTCAGGGTTTGGAGCCAAACACACATAGACTTGGATTTCAACTCTACAACTTACAGCCTGACATAGATCACCAAGCCTTAGTGTATTTATAAAGTAGGGGAATTTTTTCAGGACTATTGCAAGAATTAGAGAAATCAGGGGCAGTCCCTTTGAGTATAGTAAATACTCAGTAAAGGATACTATAATGATTGGAAGAGAGTGGGGGTAGGAAATGGTGGTATTTCATTTTTAAACTGGTATTGTCCACCCCATATGTACAAAATGAGAAGTTTAGAACAGTGTCTTAAATTCATAACTCCTATTCAATGCCTACCTTTCCTCTGAGGCTCAAATCAAATTGTACTTCCTCTGACGATGGCATCCCACACTGATCTCTTCCAACATGATTGATCCTTCCTGTAGTGGAAATTGCATGCAACCACATGTCAGAAAGCCAATATTAGATATGAATTCTGTCCTATATGACCTTGGGCAAGTCAGTTCAAGTTTTTGAGCTTTAATGTCCTTCTTATTAAAATGATTGTGGGGTTGCATTGAGAATTAAATAAGATAAAAATGAAAGATGTTACACACTTTAAGATGCTTTACCAATTGTCTCAGTTCTCTATGGTCGTGTAACAAATCACTACAAAAATGAGTTAAGACAGTAATGATGTATTATTTCTCAGAATTCTATGGCCCTGCCTGGGGTCAGCTGGGCAGTTCTTCAGCTCAAAGTGGGGTCTGAGGCTCTCCTTCACTCACCTGCCTGATGCCTTTGCTGACATGGCTGGAATAGCTGGGGCCTAACTGGGTATCTCATTCTATTACCACATGTCTTTTCTGGCAGGGTAGCCAAACCTTTTTACGTGGTGTCTACAGGGTAGCCAAAACCTTTTTACAAACCTAAGAGAGCTTGTTCCAACAGGACAAGCTTCAAACCTCTGCTTTTGTCATGCTTGTTAATGTTCTATTAGTGAAAGCATGTCACAAGCCTAGTTCGACACTTAATGTGTGAGATGACATGAATACTAGGAGAGGTAGTTCATTTGAGGCTATCAATGTGACAGTCTGCCACACCGATGTAAGCATTAATTGATACTCTCACTTCACTACTATTATTTTTCTGTATCACACATTTTGGCACTGACTTCGCTGTTTTTTTGTTGTTGTTGTTGTTTTTCGGACCTGTGTATAACTTGTCCTCTTTCTTCAAGGAGATTGTAAGTTTTTTGGTGACAATGACTATGATCTACTGTTATTTTATGTTCTCACAAAGCTAATGTTTATGGTATATTGGAGTAGGTAGACTTTGTATGCTTAGCAGACTAGGTCCAAATCCTTCCCAAGTCTGCCACTTTTCAGGTATGTGTGTAGTCTTGGTCGGGTTACTTAATCTCCCTGAGTCTCAGTTTCCTCACCTAAAAAATGCGGAGAATAATAGTTTCTTCCCTCACATGATTATGAGAACTAAATGAGTTAATGTTAGAGAGAAAAGAAAAGTTCCTAGTCAAAAATAAACTTTAAACGTTAATGTTATAATGTTGTATTGATGCAAAGATAGCCTGGTAGACTTGTTTGTGTCTGATGTCTCATCCCTGATCCCCACTCCAAAACCTTATCAAAGAACGGATTTCTTAAGTAATTAATATGGACATATTTTACAACCTCAAAAATTTTCAGAGGTGTTTACAGATAAAATGAAATCAATTCTGTATTTTAATGTCACATTCTGATAATTTAGTTAAAGCGTTGATATTTTTGTTCATCACTTTTCCCAATTAAAACATGAGGAAACTATTTGGGTTATATCTCTAAGCTTTTTTAGCTTTAGCAATCTTATTTGGTAATTTGAGTTCAATATGCATTAAAATAGTTATAATGCATAAGATATAATTGCCAAGATATAATTGAGAAGCTAATGACGTTTATTAAAACTGCTTTGTAGGCTTCACTTGCCTATAATGTCCATGATACAAAGTAAACAAGAATATTTTAACATTGTTTACATGTAGAACTTTTAGTATATGTATATAGGGATCTAAAAGCACTCTCTGAATTATATTCAAGTTATTTCTGCCATTATGCTACCCTCTCTAGAATTTAACAGAATTACTTTTGAGCAAGGATGCAGCTGGTAGCATCAAGCAATCGATTTTCTACTCACATTCCCTCTTTCCACCCAATGAATTTTATTGCTTATGGGCAGCAACAGTTGTGCCCTCTAATTCACTCCACTACTCTCCTTCTCATGCCCACAAACAAAAGTCTGCTGACAAAAGAAAATAGCGTCTTTCTGAGAAAAGATAGGAGAAATTAGACCACAAAATGTCCACTGTACTGATGGTCAGGACAATTACGAAGTTTAAATATTAAATTTATTTAGCAAACATTATATTAAGTTTTGGTCTTTTAAAAATAACATCACACATATCTGAAAGCCCTAAAAGTATTACATTGCTTTTTTTGCCTTAAGAGCTATTCAATTCTCCATGTTTTTCAAATATAGAGTATACTGGTCTTGTGAGGTACAAATATGTGTAGTTTGCAAACATATTTGCCTTCCTTGACTTTTTAATGGGCCTATACTGCTAGTCATTTGATACATATGCATTTCCTTTTGGTTTTTCTCTTGACCCAAGAAGTTTTTTTAAGACATGTATTTTCCAGAGGAAAAATTACATATATGTGGTAAAATGTGCAGTGTATATTCAGGTGAGTCATGCATTGGTTCAGGGGACAGGGCACCAAGTGGGAAAATGTCATGAAAAGAAGAGGGACACGATTTTCCTGATAACAGGAGCATGAAAGAAAAGAAAAAGAATGAAGCAGAAAGATGGTTTCTCTTTTCTTACTGATCTAGGAAAAATAATTTGAAGTATATTCAGGTTACCTAGGCCTATGTTGTTAATATAGCAGGAAAAATTTACAAATCAGAAAATTATTTATCTTGTCCCCAAAAATACACTTATTGAGCATTATTTGGTTTAATATATACAGTCAGCCTGTGCTATTACTGTGCTATTTCAACCACTATTGAGTGTGTGCTATGTGCTTATTATATAAACCCTCAACTATCTTAAAGCCTACTATGGCAAACAGAAATATGAATAAATAAGTGAGAAAACAGTCACGGATTTCCTGATAAATAGCTGTGCTTTGTAAAGGAGAATAGACATCAGAGATTTGTCATGAAAACATGTATAGAGGAGAAAGCACTTTTATATTCAAATGTAGCCACTAAAAACACCACAGTGATTAAGGGCCCCTTTTACTACAAAAAAAAAAAGTAAAATAATAAAAGGAAAATGTGTGAGTTAGCCAAAGATAAAGCAAGATAAGTTTCCCCCAAATTAAGTCAAGTTTTACAATAATAAGGACAAGAACTGAAGATTCATTTTCATGCATTTATCAAAGTCTATTTGAAATTTTTATCAGGCACCGTTTTCTAATATTGTGGAGAAAAAATAATTACAAAATACCTTATTTGGTGATATTTATTCATTCAACAAATACTCATGTAGCCTCTACTATGTGCCAACTCCCACAGGAGTTTTAGGGAATAAAATGGTGAGAAAAACTCCAGAGTCCCTGCCCTCATGGATCTTAAAGTGAGCATGAACCAAATGTGAACCAAGGTTTCCATAGTCTTACGAATCAAATGGCACAAGGCCGTAAAAGCTTCTGTGCTTTACAAACTATGTAAGCAGTTTTGTGAGCTTTCTGGAGAACTCCTAATATCGTTAGGAAGCAAATTTGCATTTAATATCTACTTAACTCAGGTCATATTGTTTTCTGTTTTGACTTGAAGAAGAAAATGTGATTGGTAATAACAATAAAATGGGCGCAATTATTTAGAAGGGAGTGTTTACACCAAGAAAATGACAAAGGCAGATTAAGATTTGCAAAGAGATGGCCGTTTTGCAGTCATTGCTCTCTGGGTATCTGTGCAGCAGTTTTGATTCAGGGCCGGCTGCTGTTAGAGAGCTTTTTCCTTGCAAAGAGAAGTTCTGCTGCTACACCTAATGATATTTTGTCTGCTCTTCTGCTGTTTCATCTTAACTACCATAGCAACACTAACATGCTATCCCACACTGCCATCAACATTCAGGAGAAGACCTGTCTTGCCTTCACAGGACTGCTCTTCTGTCTGCTATAGAGCATTCCCAATTCATCAGTTGTATATTTTTTAAAAATGCATTCCTGGGGAAAGAGAAATAAATATCCTGAGAAATGGTTATGATATTTTTTAGCCCACTGTGCAAATTTGGATTGCCTTATCATAGGAGCGTACCCAGGTTTTGTGGGGCCTAAAGATTATACAATTAGAGGAAAAAATTACTACTTTAAAAAAAAGAATACCAAATTACAAATTCAGCGTTAGAAACAAAGATGAATATTTCCTTATAATCAAAAAGAGATCAAATTGCATCACAAATTTAAGAGAGCTGCTAAACAGTATCAGTACTACAAAATCCAGAAAAATAACATTGTATTGTTTTAATTAACTATCATACACACTTCCATAATAGTTTTTCCCTATAATTTCCTATTTCTATGCTCATTGATTTCCTCTTTATGAAGGAGTTTGTAAGATCATTTTCTGTAGAGAGATTATAAAGATAACTCAGTCTTTCCACTAGCATGGTGATCAAAATCATGTTGTTGTTTTTTTCATTATTGACAGTGTAAACTAGTTACTTCCAACAGCTCGTTATTGGTTATGACATGTAAATTTTTAGAATCGTTGCATAATTGGGGAAACCCTCTGTCAAGTTTATTTCATATATGGACTGTCATATTTAGAAGAACATTTCACAGACTAGCTTTTGTCTCTGAATATTTGAAACTGTTTTTCTCCTCAACTACTCACATTGTTACAGTATCAAACACCAGAGAACATGGTCGTGTCACAGACCTTGCGCCATATTAACTGGAAGCTCAATGTCAGCCCATTCGGTGGTCGGAGTAGTCTAGACCTGACAGCTGTAACTTAACCATTTATGGAAATGACTGCAAATCTCCTAACATATTATTGATGAATTTATTTAAAATATACCCAACTCCCTCTCAGCCTGATGCAAAAATTATCTAAGCCTGCTCCTTTACCACCTGACCAAAGAGAAGTGTGATAGAGGGGAAATACAGTGTAGGAAGAGATGGTGGCCTTAACTGATTGCAATTAAAGTATTTTAATATTGCCAAACAAGTGAGGAATTCTAACACTTGAGTTCTATCAGCTTCACAGAATCTGCTTCTGCTTATGATACATTTGGTTGACCTTCGCACACTTGTCTCTCTTAGACTCTGTCCAGTCCAGGAAAGAGGCAACATCTTGTAAGGTTTGCTTAACATTCCTCTCAGGCATCCCAACTCCATCACATCTTCATTTCCTTTAGCCCTATCACTTCTATATAAGACCAAAGACTGATTGGCCATAAGGCAAATAAGGCTGAGTAGCTGAAAAGATGTGTTTGCATCATTTGAAACTTCTCCAATGCTCTCATCTATGTTCTCAGTTATCAAGGCTTTCCAAAAAAAATTTCAGAGAATGGGCTGAGCTTACATTTTTGAGTTTTCAGCTGTATTTTCTCCTTTTTATTTTTGTAGAAGACACATAACACTACTGAGATGTATAGCGAATATGAAAGGGAATGAGTGCCAGTGGCTTCAGTGAATATTGATCAAAACATTCATTTTTATGGTGTGTGTGATGGTGAGATTTCTCAGTGAAATGCTGCCAGCATTTGCTCGGCACAGTCTCTAGAACAGTAAATGAAACATAATACAGCCTTATCACCAAGTCAATTGAACATGCAGAAGGTGTTGGGAAGCTTTCATTAAACTGTACCAAATGGGCTGTTATTTGATTCTCCTCCCTAGTTTCCCACCATAAAAAGGGGAAGGGAGAAGATATACTAATGCGATGATGCAGTAGCATCCACTGACAGCGCAATAATTGTTTTCTTCCGAGCATTTTGAGAAAGAACCTTATTTTTCAGGCTTGTACTTCAGCCACACATCTTTAATTGACTGAAATGTGAAGTAAAACTTACAAGATAAAAGTGAAACAGTTTACTAGTTTGTTGTACCAGGCATGGCTGCTTTGGACAATTTTAACTTTTACATGTAATAATGCCATATTTTAAACGAACACCACTGCTTTCCTTGGCACATTTTAAAAACACTCTTCAAAGCATTGACTGGTTAATGCTTTGACAGCCAGCAATGAGGAAAGTGGAATGAGAGTTTTGTGTGAATTAACCAGAACTCAACATATATCCAGAGCCTCTGTGTTCCAGTCGACCAATTGATCCCTAAATTATAGAGCTTTTATAGCCATAAATATATCATAGTAAATCTGGAAACTTAAAAGATTTTAAATTGTTTATATCATGAAAGGAAAGTGTTACAGAATAATAGAACCAACCATCTTAACTCTGATTTTGTTGAACCATTTGTTTAAATTGGAAAGGAGAATGTCCACCCGACTTGTAGATAGGTGAGCAAAATGACCTCCAAAGAAGGGAAGTGACTAACCCTAAGCATACAACCTGCTAGTGATAGGGCCAAATTCTAGGTCTGCTTATTCATTCAGGACACTTTTCTCTGAAATATCTTTCTCTATCAATCATGAATTGATGACTAGTTTTATGTGATGTGACACTCAGCTTATCAATTAGCCTAAGCAGTTCTTATGATTTTCCTCAGGAATTCTTGTTTTAAGGTGGTATAGCTTATTTTCTTTTTCTTACAGTTGACCAACATAGAGCTGTCAATTCTTGAAAAAAGTAGGATTTTTGTGGTTGAAAATTCTTCATAAAATCCCAAATGAATTCTTTGCATGTTTTTGTGCTACATGTATTGGTTTTCCATTGCTGCTGCAACAAATCACAATGGCTTAAAACAACACAAAAATGTGTTGTTTTCCGTAGACCAGAAGCTTGAAATGGGTCTTACAGGCTAACATTAAGATGTCATCAGGGCTGTGTTCTTCCTGGAGCTTCTAAGGTACAGTCCATTCTCTCATCTCTTCCACCTTCTAGAAGCCACCTACATTTTTTGGCTCATGACCTCTACCTCCATCTTTAAAGCCAGCAGCATCTTCCAGTCTCCTCCCATCTCTGACCCTCCTAAATTCCTCTTTTAAAAGACTTATGGTTACATTAGGCCCAGCTGGATAACTCTTCTCAAAATCCCTAATTTAATCACATCTACAAAGTCCCTTTTGTCATGTAAAGCAGCATATTCACAGGACCCAGGGATTAGGATGCAAACATCTTTATCTATTTTTGGGGGGAAGGGGTTGGGGGGCATTATTCTGCCTACCACACTGTCCCACTTAGCTAAATTATTGTTTTCACTTGTTCCTCGTTGTATTTTACTGTAGTTTCAAAATGTGGGGGTTAGTCAGAAGTAAAATAATAAGTAGCTATATTTTCAGATATTTGCCCAAAATTAATATTTATAGCTTCTGATGTTTAAAAAATGTATTAGTACCTCTCTGTACTCCACTTTATAATGGAGAACTTACTTGTTATATATTTGTTTTTTTCTAAGGAAAAACTAAAGAGAAAAACTTAAAAGAAATGAAATTGTGGCATAATATTCAGATTGTGAGAATAAAGACCTGCTTAGGTTCTTTAAAAGATGAGAAAGAACAAATGCCTCTCAAATTAGAAAAATGTTTGTATGAATTGTATTAGTTGCCTAAGACTGCCATAACAAATTGCCACAAACTTACTACCTTACAATAACAGGAATTTATTCCCTCATAGTTCCGGACGGCAGAATTTGAAATCAAAGTGTTAGCAGTGCCACACTCTCTCTGGAGTCTCAAAGAAAGATTTCTCTCTTGTCTCTTCCATCTTCTCGTGGCTCCAAGCATCCCTTGGCTTGTGGCCACATACCTTCAACCTCTGCCTCCATCTTCACATCACCGTCTCCTTTGTGTCTCTGTGTGTTCTTTTCTGTCTTTTATAGGAATATTGTCACTGGATTTAGGATCCCTCCTAATCCTTCTCTATCCTTACCTTAATTACCTCTGCAAAGTCTTTATTTTTAAATAAGGTCACATTCTGAGTTTCCAGGTAAACATGAATTTGGGGGGGAGGGACACTATTCAACCTATGATAAATATAAAGATGTATTCAAGGATTAGTCTTTCTTTGTAATTAGCTTGCTAGTTATTGTTTCCTACTTATCCCTGCTTGAAAAAAATAATAAATACTTAGCCTTCGTCCTCAATGCAGTGGACCTTTTTCCTACGTATTATTATTAATATTGCCCCAGTTCTGAGATATTCACTCAATGCTAAGTAATAATAAGAGAAAGAAAGATAAAAAGAAGTCTCATTGGATTTTAAAAATATGTGCTTGTCATAATCCTTGATCATTTATAAACATTCAACACTACAACAGTCAGGTGGTTTTACCATCCCTATCTTACACTTGAAAAAACTGAGGTTCAAAAAGTCTCAATAATTTGCTCAAAATTACATACATAGGAAATGGCAAAGGTCAGGATCAGACATGAGTAATAAGACATCTCTCTCTCTTCCAATTGTGTAGAGTCCTCATCCAAGGTCCATACTGTTCCAGTGGGTTTCCCAAACACATCCAGTCTCCTTCATTTCTCACTTTTGAATTCATCTCCAGGCTTATACACTAGCAATTGACAACAAATATATAGCATAGCCTTCATGCTTTTTGCGAACAAACTACAATAGCAACAACAACTAGAACTTCAAAAGTTTGAAAAGTAATGATACAAAGAGAAAGCAAACCAACCTAGACACAAGACATCTGTAAACAGTGTGATTGGATTGGGGACCACTGGAAGCAGATGGAAAATGCTGAAACATTTCTAGAAACAGTGAAAAAAACATCCTCTATTAAATTGGAAAGGGTTTTAGGATTCTGGTCTTAGATCACAAATAAAATAAAAACAGTTTGAGGAAAACACAACTGTTTTTGAGTGAAATTATATCCAGAAATTTCTTGACTTCCTAAATGACCTTTTCTTGGGAAAAACATATTTTCGAAAAATATTCTAAATATTAATAGAAGATGCTTACCCTCTAAAGTCTCTTGAGCTCATAAGGTAACTTTGCAAGTAAAAAGACAAACAAAAGTAGAAAATAATATTGTTATTATGTTTGTTGATTAACAAAACTAGGAAAAAATAAAATGAACATATTGAGTACTAGACTTAAATAGGAAGGTATTTGTGGTGCTGATAGAATCAGTAAATGAACTGACAATTCTACCTTTTGGTAAGCATTTAATTTAAGGAGAGCTTTTTAATTTTTTTTTCCTTTTTTGTTATTCTTTTATATTTTCCCCACTGGCTCAAAAATTTTCTCTTTTATATGAGAAATACTTTTTATATTAATTGAGCTATTATTTTCTAGTTTTGAGGTTTTCCTCATTTTGTAAGATAATACAATAAAATTAGGAATCAAGAAATATACATGAAATATCTATCTTTAGTTACTGAGTAAATAAAAGGTCCTCATATTGTTCATGTGTGTTAGGACTCAATCCTGAGGTCTCTACTCTCACTTTTCACTCTCCTTTTGTGACTTTTTTTTTTTTAACCAACCCATGAATTTGCTAATATCTGTTAAATTAATGATAGCCAAACCTACAACTCCAGCAGAGATGCTACACCAGAGCACCTACTTATATCCAATCACCTCTTGTACTTGACCACTTGGTACACTTGAGTATCACTAGACACCTTAAATTCCACATATGCAAAACTAATCATATCCCCTTTTGCCCCAAACCTAACCCTTCTGTGGATGGTACCACCAACCTCCCAGTCAATAAATTCAGGTATTTGGGAGTCATCCCAGAGGCTTCCTTCATATTCAGGACTTAACTGATCATCAAATCTACAGAAATCTATCTCCTAAACATGTTTTAAACTCTTCTCCTTATCTCCATTTATTTTGCTCATCTACATTTTAACTCCTTGCCTAGACTATGGATTTCATTCGAATCATTATCCTTAGGGCATTAAGTGGTTTCAACTAAAATCCTTCCATGGCTTGCGCTAGCTTTCAACATAAGATTAATAGTAGTGATGATTGCTGTTTTGTGTTAAGTATATGTCACATACTGTTCTGGACACTTGACATACATATCTTTGCATTCGTTCTCATCTGACATCAATCTTGTAAGACAGATATGACTCTAATTTTATAAATGGAGAAATTGAGGTTAAGAAGGTTTAACTTGCCCAAGACTAGTGAGTCCACTTAGTGGTAAGCTGGGGCTCCATCTTAGAGTAGTCTGGCTGCGAAGTCTTCTGTTTCACTGTATCTTCTGCTAAATTCAAATTTGTGAAATCAGCACATGAGGCTCTTGATAATCTGTGCTATTCAGCTGCTGAGCCTCCCTAGCATGGGTAGCTGCTTCAGTGATACCAAGATATTTTGTATGTCCTTCTTCTTCTTCTTCTTCTTCTTCTTCTTCTTCTTCTTCTTCTTCTTCTTCTTCTTCTTCTTCTTCTTCTTCTTCTTCTTCTTCTTCTTCCTCTTCTTCCTCTTCTTCCTCTTCTTCCTCTTCTTCCTCTTCTTCCTCTTCTCCTCCTTCTCCTCCTTCTCCTCCTCTCTTTCTCTCTCTCTCTCTCTCTCTCTCTCTCTCTCTCTCTCTCTCTCTCTCTCTCTCTCTCTCTCTCTCTCTTCCATACATATGTACTTTTCAAAATATATATATTCACGAATACATTCAGATTGTTAAAATTTTCAAAAAATAAGGAAGTGATTGTTGTTAATTATCCATCCTCTGCACAGTCCCAATCTCCTCCCAGAAGAGCTAATCACTTTTCAAACTTTGGTCTTAACTGTGAATTCATTTAATCTAAAGACTTGGATCACTTCTGCTCTGGGAAGTTTCCTTGTGGTTTTTCTGTTTATTCACTCTGCTCCCCACCTCTGGAACTTTTATAGAACAAGACTTGGATCTCTTCTACTCTAAGAAGTCTCCTTTTGTTATTTCTATTCATTCACTCTGCTCTGCACCTCTGGAACTCCTATAGAGCAATCTTTGTGCCACAGACTCCTCTGGAAACCTGGTAAAGCTTATGGAACCATGCTTAAAATTATGTTAAATTACATACATAGGATTATATAGGAAACCAATTATATTAAATCAGTTATCAAAATACTAAAAAGTATTATATAGCAATCTAATTCTTCATGAATGTATCAATAAAATGATCTAGCAACATATGTAATAGGTATTTAAATTCTGAAGTCATGATGAGCATAAATTATATTTTGAGAGAACTGCAGCAATTATGGTGTCATATGAAAACATCTGTAATTTCTGTTGGTAGTAAAGTCACACATGCTGCCAGTACTGTGATTTTGCTTACATTCGTAATTGAAGGCATTACTAAATTTCAGCTAGAGTTTATTGAAAAAGATGTTATTTATTGTTCTAACCAAAGACTCCCTAAAATCTCTCCAAGACCTTTTGTGAGTATCATTGGTATTTTAGATTTTCTATCCCCAATATTTCTCACATTTGTGCTCATACTTTCCAACTCATGCTTTTATTCTGTGCTCTAGGACTAACTTTCTGTTTAGACATTTTATTCCATTGGTAAAGAGAGCTTATCAAATTACATTATAACCATTTTTTCTACCTGTTATGCCCTTCTAAAATTTCATGTCTGAAATAATGAGGAAATTACAGATAGATGCATTCGATTACTCAAAGTGAAATTTCAAGAGAGAAAGAGAGAGAAATTTCAATGAGATGGATGTAGATTTTTTGAGAGGAATGTTATGAGTGAACTAAACAACATTTACAAAACAAAAAACCCACAAGGGCAAATTGAAATTTATTTTGCCCTTGGCATGACCGGTTCTTTATACACGTCTGTTACGTTTTAATTGTTTGCCTCTCCTTTAATTCACATTGATATTATACAGGGCTACAAAAGATTAAGCTGCAAAGCTGTGGATGACCTGTTAGCCAATGCTGACACACATAGCTGATCAACATTTTGCTCTCAAAATTGCAGGAGTCTATTCTTCACATTCTTGTGTTTTACAATAACCACTCAAGGCAAACAGAAAACTGCATCACACCCCAATGTAATTGTCTATTTTTTTTTTCAGCATTGTCAGCTAATGCTCTCATTCTGATACATACCCTTGCTCCTGGCAGCTCCACTGAAATCAGTGAGCATCTTCCTTTTCAGGTACAGGGTCACACTCACAACTCCCTAGAGGAGAGGAAACAGCAAACAGAAGTCCAGGGTCTCTTAACTGTTGCTGCCATGAAGCCCAAGACCTGAGCAGTGTTTAAAACTATTTACATTCTCTGACATTAAATAAAAATCAAGATATTTCTCCTCAAAGGTGTGGATGTGGGGACTTTTCCAAACAAATCAAAAATTTGACAACACTGGGCCTGCTTTCCAGCAAGACAAGACTCAGGATCCAGGTTTGGATGACTGAGTTAGATGGGGCCTGAACTCTCTGGCAGGTTCATCATACACGTTACATACCGAATGAAGTCCCAACTTTTCAGCCTCAGCTTCAACGATGTCCATAATCCTGCCCTCCTTTGCTTTTCCAGACATACTGCCCACTCTTCTCTCGCAATGATGACTTCCTGTCCCTACCCTTCAGGTTCTAACTTGACTTTCATCTCTTTAGGAAGCCTTCCAGGAGCACCCCAGCCTACAGTGATTTCACTTCCTTCAATGTCAGTGGGTCACGCAATTCTGTTGCAGTTATTTGTGGTCTCTGTCTGGCACCCTGTTGTGGGTGTCTTGAGATTTCATTAAATATTTAACTTTGCATGGACGTATATAATTTTTTTCTTTTATGGCCTTTTTTTCACTCATCACATAATTTTCCACAGCTGGAACAAGTTCTGGTGTCTTAAGGCGCAAAGGCCAGCATGCTATTTACTTGCTGCATAAATTTGGGCAAAATGTTGATCCTCTCTAATCTTCACTCCGTTCCAATATTTGTAAAATGGGGATAAGAATAATACGTCCTCATAGAGTTATTTAAAAAATTAGTGAAACAGTGCACGGTAAGCATTTTGCACAGTGTCCCAGTGCCTGGGATATAGTAAGAACTTAATTAAAATGTTTGTGTTATTATTATTCCTCTACCATTATCACTCTCTTGAGAGCTATTAAAGGAACTTAGCCCTGATTCCTTTTTACTTGTTAGGCCTTTTGCAGCCCTAGAAGTTTGCACAGCTAACTTTTCTCAATTCTTCCTGGTAATTAATATCACCATAAAAATATTCTTCTACTATTCTTTCACTTGTTATTATGTCACTTACATTTCCATGTTAAGACCATATAGAATGAATTATTAAATTCATAATTTGCTGTTCAGATAATGATGTTAATAAGAAATACTTCTACCGACCAATTTATTCATCACTTAACATGTGTTAGGTACTATGCTAGATATTTGTGTTCTTTGCCTTATCTCTAATATTCAAAACTCTCCAAGGAGAGTATTATGGCACTCATTTAACAAATGAGAAAATTGAAGTCCCAGGTAGTTAAGTGAACTATTTATGTTCATTGAATGTCTAGGTGGCAGACCTGAGTTTAAAACAAAATCTATCTCCAAAATCTATGTCCTTCCCTTTAATTACCTGTTCTCTTGTGTTAATTATTATGTTCAGTATTGAGCCATTCAGAGGTAAATGGGCCCTGGTAAATCTTTATAATTTCTAGAAATATTATAATAGAATATGTTTAATGCATAATTAATTCTTCTTAGGATACCATTAATACTCCTGTTACCTCAGTTTGGATCCCCTAAAAAATAAAAACTAAATTAGGAAGTCCCTAGATATCATTTTAAGACATCTTTTCCAGAGGCAAATAAAAATTGCACTACAATATTTTGTTTTATAACATCAAGTGTTACTCAATGTTTTCTTTAATTAGCATCCAATTTGCCATATTAGTTAGATACTACTGATGGAAAAGTAACCTGTCTCATTTTTGGAGATTAGTTTGAGATAGGTCAGATTTAATATATCACATGCACATTTATGAAGCTGTTCAACATACAACATAATTGATTGAATATTGAATATTGGTTTATAGCTGGTATATTTAATTTTAAAATATATCTATTTCAGTATTTAATATGCTTGATTTGATATTTGGCATTTCGGTTCAGTGTTGAAGTACGTAATTTGATAAGAAAT